>NC_133338.1:17141767-17396767 GCF_030506205.2 Paramisgurnus dabryanus | reverse complement strand
GACCACCATCCAAAATACAGAAGCCATGAGACCTGTCAAGGGAATCAAAGATTGTACTGCCATACTCCCCAACTGCCTAAATAAATAAACCACACACACACACACACACACACACACACACACACACACACGCATTATGACACCTATGATAGTAGAAATAACATCTCTAATTCAATTTGTTGGTCCTAGTCCTAGGTCCTAGTGCCTGTAGACATTTAAAGCGTAACTAAACCCCTGGTCAGAGCCTGACTCCACCCACTGGCAATATTTGAAAAACGCAAGAAAAGTGGGCAGATCCCAGGGGATAGAGGGGACGACCTAAGTGTGTGGTGAGATCGTAACAAGGGCGTGGTGATCTTGAACCTGCTTACGTCACGAGTCATTTTTTGGACTCACCATCCAATAGGAAAATTCAACTGCAGTAGCCACCGTTCAACCTGAAGAGGGCAGCACTCAGACGTTTTTACACCATATATTGTATTATTGAAACACTTTATATCCAAATGTCAAAAAACTTACTAAGATCAATGAACAGCACTAATAAAGAATCATTCTTACAGATCATTAACTAAAAAAGTTGGTTTAGGGTTTAGTTACTCTTTAAGGAGTCTCTACAATATTCTGGTCCCTGCTGAAGTAACTAAATAAACCTATTAACACCACTTCTATTTGTATTCTATTTAATAATATTTAATTATTTTGTTTTTAAAACCGGCTCGGGTTGCAGAGGTGGGCTGGAGCGCGGTTCACTTGGGCTCAGGTGTGGAAGGCTATGGTTTGAGAGCAATTGCGCTTGAGCGTTATTCAAAAGGTTAATACGTCAATTGCGTGACCACTCACCTTCATCTGCCTCCAAAAAACCTCAACAAACAGATCAACTAACCAATATGATGATATGTGAGAGGGCTGTCTGAAATCGCGCACCAAACGACTCCGAAAAAAAAAAAAACACAGACTTAACATTACGATGAGTTCCAGTGTTAAGAAAGCGCATTATTTCCTGCTTTTTTCAAAACAATCACACCTTTAATGACGAAAGTGTGCCTTGGCTCGGATTGATAAAAGTACAGTGTTAGTGCGTGCATCTGGGGGAGTAAGGAGGGGTGACAATCCCACTGGGGCATGGTTTGGTTTGGATAAAGTGAGTGCACCCTTATATTCTCTGTATTGCCAAATAATGCCAAAATCATTTATAAATCATGAAATTGTCTGTGGAATAAATTTGTAATGAAAACAGTCATTTAGCAAAGAAAGTGCTAGATTTGTAAAGTATTAAAGTACCTTGTACAGTTTGAAGTTCTAAAACATATGCATTATGCTTTTGAAATGTCCTTCTTTACTATTCTTCTTCAACAGGATCAACATCACCAGTTTGAGGACAGTTGCTACTCTCATTTCTAAACATTTCTATGTGAGTCTAGCCACAACTTTTTAAATAAACACTTTCTAAACTAGAACCCACTATTTGTTGGGTTCGCCATTGCGGCTTAAGGCAGAAACTTATTCCTGGTCGTTTAATACATAGTACACACAACCAGACTTTTTTTTGGTCTACTTAGAAAAGCCATGCACATGGAAACGGAAGAAGGAAGGAACGTGTAATGTCTGTCTATGCTCCGCCTGTGTAACTGTCTGCATTTTGCTGCTTTCCTATTGCTTTCCTACTGTCTTCTCCTATTGCCTGCATGTCTTCTATTTAAACTAGACAAACGCAACTGGGGCGTCCCACCTGAAAAGGTGTTAAAAATATGTATTTCATATGTTATAATAATTCATCATGCGGGCAGGATAAGACACCTTTGTGGGCTGTGTTTGGCCTGCGGGGCATTTGTTTGACACTCCTGTTCAAACCTATTACCATGGGACTCAAAACACAGGCATATTTCACACTGGATATGTATAAGCAGCATGTGAGTATTTGATGCTTTAATATTTACTGTATTTAATCACATCAAACTTTTTGTAAAATAATCAATATACATATTCTGTCAATATGTGCATGTATGTGTGTTTGCAAAGTGTCAAACTGCACCTTGAAGTGAGATTGATCATAGCCATAATGCAGCCAAGCAGCACCCCCTTCAATAACCAAGACTCTGTTCTCATGTCTAATATGGCACCAAATGCTCCAACCACAATAACACTAAATACACAGAGTAGATAAACCTGAAACACAAAATCACAACAAAATACACAAATCACACACAGGTCTATTTTACTTAATAGAAGTCTGAAATGAGGCTTTCACCAAAGTTATGTGGGTTTAAAAAGTAGAATAATTGCTTTTTTAAGAGTTTATCTAGAAGATCTTTATAACAGTTTTCAAATAAAAGCATAACAATCTAGGCACTGCATGCGATTCCATCCCTTTTTGTAAATAAAATTATTTTGTAATCTTTTTTTGAAGATTCTGTGAGATGCTGCACTGTGGTCATTCATAAGTTTCCTACACAAGGAAAGATCATGTGGGTGGTTGGCTGGGCATTTGTTGCTAAGGTGTTATAAGTAAGCTGTTTTTGTGTAAACTAATTATGGTCCCACTTTATAGTTTAGGTGCCATTAATGTCCCTCTGAGCTCAGTTAAACAGTCTGATACAGTCTTCAGCTTCTATGCCACCTGTGCAGTGCTAAAAAATGCCTTATTTGCCTTAATTGCCATGTGTGCGTGTGTCTGTCAGTCACTCTGTGTGCGTGTGTGTGTCTGTCGGTCTCTCTGTGTGCGTGTGCGTCTGTCGGTCCCTCTATGTGCGTGTGTGTCTGTCGGTCTCTCTGTGTGCGTATGTGTGTCTGTCGGTCCCTCTGTGTCTGTCAGTCTCAAAAGATACAAAAATGTACATATATGTTGCTCGCATAATAGTGTAGCCCAGTTTGTGCTGAACACAGTGTTATAAGACTTGTGCCATTATTGTTTTAAGCAACTGAAAAAGCACAAATGTCAGTACAGGGCAAAACTGCTCAAGGATGCCAAATTATCTAAGGACACCAAAGGGTTAACAAATAACAAAGTAAGTAAACAATATTCAATAGTGGTCTGCTTGATTTCATAATGGAAATTGTTCAAATTGTATAATGATTTTTTATCTTTTACATCAAAATTAAACAATTACTCTGTAACACAAAGGTGTACTAAATACAAAATTACACATTCATGTGTTTACTAAAGCAACACGAAAAAAAGTTTGTTAAAAAAAACCCGGAAAAAAGTGCAGTTTTTACAGTGACAGTTGTATCTACTTAAAATAACCTTGTTTAATTATTAGGGGCCAAGCCCGCAGGGCGGCAGGCCACAATTGCGTTTGATGGTTTTCTTATTATTATTATTATCAGGGGTCAAGCACCGAAGGTGCTGAGACACCTACTGCAATTGTTAGTATTATTATTATTATTAGGGGTCAAGCACCGAAGGTGCTGAGACACCTATTGCAATTGTTAGTATTATTATTATTATTCTTACTCTTGTCCAATGGGAGTCTATGGCAGCCCTATGAACCGTAAGTAGTAGAGTGATGAAATTTGGCACAGTTGTAGTGGTGGTCCTAAATAGTCATGTGACCAAATATGGGGTCTCTAGCAGTAACTCTATAGCGCCACCATCAGCTCAAAAATTCAATGTTCAAACTGTTATAACCGGTGATAAATTTGATCTATGAAAATTCTACTTAGTTCACGTGATTGCCCTTCTCACATTAATTGCTTTTAATGCCTTACAGTAAGACTCCTCCCATTACAGTAGCCATTTTGAAATGTACAGTTGTTCGTTTTTTTGCTACTCCTTATTTAAATTTGGTTCAATTGTTATGAAGTTTGTCACAGATGACCTTCGGAGTGAGCTGCATAGAAATGACTGAACAGAATTTTGATATTTATCTTTATGCAAAAGTAATAAATGCGTGAACTTAACGAGGTTGATGCAAAAATGGTTCTGAAGCTGTCATTCTTTGATCAATTGAAATGAAATTTGGTCCACTTCATGTTGACCATGAACTGGGGGTCCATGCCAAATTTGGTGACAGCGCCACCTATGGGTCATGAGATATAAAAAAAGGCTTGTTTTGCCCATAACTAATGAACTGTTTGTCAGAATTATGACCTTGGTGTCTATGGATTCCTTGGCTCATGCCGATTCTGTCGATGTGTATTATGCCGTGATTGATCAAACCACCTGTCCGCCATTTTGAAATTTGTCATTAAGTGTGATATCATTTGAACTATGCCACATATTGACACCAAAACTGGTAGAAAGCATCAACATGATGTACTGAAAGTACCTGGGAAAATACAGAGCAGCGCCACCTAGGGGATATAAACTGTAACAGAACCGCTTATAACTTCTGAACACTTTGTCAGAAATTAGTTTTCTTTGTATAATTGTATTCCCTGGTTCATGACGATTGCAACAGTATGTCATTTGTCATTTTCCAACATTTTATTCATGTCTTACTTTAAAGCAGATTTAAATAGTTTTTTCGCTACTTCTTTTACAAATTTAAGCCAGGTTCTGCTTTTGTAATCTTTGGAGAAATCCGCACAGAAATGATTGAACAGTTTTTTGATACTCTGTTCTCTTCCTTAGAAACACATCTCCAAAGTTGACCGTGCCTGTGATGTTGTCTTATTTGTCATAGTAAATTAATGTGAGTGTATATTACATTGTATACCATTACTATACAGAATTTTATTTTTGTCTTCGTTCTCACTTGAGCTTTTTGATGCTCATATACATTGAATTTTATACGAGCAGAACCTGACATAAAATACACAAAATTTGTAAAAGGAGTAGCGAAAAATTCATTTACCATATGCTACTCCTTTCATAAATAGTGATAACTATTAATCTATATGATGTATCGGCACAAAAATCGGTAGGGAGCATCGGTATGATGTCCTGAAGGTACCTGGGAAATCTGAAAACAGCGCCACCTAGGCTTTATAAACTATATAAAACAGCCTATAACTTCTGAAAACTTTGTCTGATATTCATTTTCTTTGTGAATTTTTATTCACTGGTATATGTTGATTGCAATGATATCTCATTTGTTAGTTTCCAACATTCTGTTCATGTCTTATTTCATAGCATATGTGAAGTAGTTTTTTCGCTACTACTTTTGCAAATTAAGTCTATTTTATGCCAGGCTCTGCTCACATAATCTTTGGAGCAATCCGCCCAGAAATGACCAAACACATTTTTGATATTCTCTGCCATTCCCGAGAAATACCTCTCCAAAGTTGACTGTCTTTGTGACATTGTCTCTTTGTCATATTAAATTATTATGACTGTATTACAACTAGGGCTGTCAAAATAAACGCGTTAATAACACGTTAACGCAAATTCATTTTAACGCCACTAATTTTATTAACGCGCGATTAATGCAACGCGCGATTTATGTTTGACCCTTGATCTAGCCCGTAGTTGAAACAATTGAGAGACGCAGGCTTAATAGACAGTAAATTGTGCAGCAGCATACAGAAATTGAGGTAGGAAAGGGTCTTCTGAATGGAAAATTCACGTATAAAACGATGGCTGATGGTTCTGTCGACAAGACAAAAGTTATCTGCACTTATTGTCGACGTGAATTAAGTTATCACCGCAGCTTGTCGAGTTTAAAATATCACTTGATGGCGAAGCATACAGCTGATGCAGACAGCACCCCTCCCCCTCGCCAAACGCAGACCACACTGACTAGTTTGCAGCGGAGACCGATGGACAACTCAACAAGGAACAAAATCACTACAGCAATAACTAAATGGGTGGCTACAGCTTGTAGGCCAGTTAATGTAGTGGAGGACGAGGGTCTACTTGAAATTATCCACATCGCATCTAACGATTATACATATGAACCACCTTCGAGAGCCACCATTACAAGTAAATTCACAATATCTACGAAGAGGAGAAAATTAAATTGAAGAGGCACTGAGACAGACAAACACGGTGGCGCTTACTGGAGATTACTGGACTTCCCTTAGTAACCATAGTTACCTGGGAGTCACGGCACATTATTTTGACACACACTGGAATCTTCAGTCACATGCTTTAACCGTTATGAAGACAGAAGAACGACACTATGCTGACGTTTGCGCTGAGCACTTTATGCAGGTAGCCAGCCAGTGGAACATTGAACTAAAAATTAGCACACTGACCACAGATAGTGCATGCAATATGATTGCAGCTGCCAGGCAACTCCCGTTCGATCATATGCCTTGCACTGCACACAGCCTCCACCGAGCTATCACAGTATCGTTCCAGAACAGCCCATTTGACAGCGCTTTGGCAAAATGCAGGAAGGTAGTGGGGCATATTAAGCATAGCCCAGCAAACGCAGCCGAGCTCGAACAGCAGCAGGTTGCACATCATCAAAAGAGAGTCACTCACACAAGAGGTGTCAACTAGATGGAAAAGCACACTGGAAATGATTTCGCATGTTCACAGAAATCAAGAGCCATTGAGAGATGCACTGGCGCTACATGCAAATAACATCAACATGCCAACAGCAGCTGAACTGGATAAACTGAAGAGGTTGGAGAATGTGCTGGAACACTGCAGGTAATTTATTTATACTCTCATTTATTTTGTAAGGTTGTATCAAAAGTGGGGAAGTGTGTGTATGTGTGTGTGTGCGCGCGCACGGCCGCCCGTGCGTGTGCGTGTCAGTGAGAAATTGAAATTGAGTAAGAGACTCATTATAAACTTATGTGCTTCTCTATTATTGCAGGTATGTGAGTGAACTTCTAGGGGGGGAGAAGTTTGTTTCTTGCTCAGTTGTGCTGCCAGCGTTGTGTCATCTATCACGTGTGATGGAGGTCTCAGAAGATGATCCAGGATACATGATTAAGTTTAAGGAAACTTTCACAACAGACATGGACAAAAGGAAGGACAAAACCAACATCACATGGCTGAGGGTTGCAACAGCACTGGACCCTAGGTTTAAGGACCTCAAATGTCTGAGCAGGGCTGACAGAGCTGAGGTTTGGAGTTCTATCTGTGCTTTGCACCGGGAGAGGGGGGACGGGTTTGTAGAGTGAGATAAACCAGTGCTAGCTGAGCCACTTAACCCTCTGGGGTCCAACCATTTTGGGACACTCTCAGAGGTTCTGACATGCTCTTACATTTGGTCTTTTTTCAGTTGCTTTAAAACATAATAATGGCAAGTGTCTCATACCACTGTGTTCAGCACAAACTGGGCTAAAATATTATATGAGCTACATGTATGTACATGTTTGTATTTTTGAGAGAAAAAGGTTTATGCGTGGTTTTTAAAAAAGTAAAATTTTTAAGTCACTGATATAAGTTCACAAAACCCATACTAAACATGGTTTAACAAGACTTTCCTAAACAGAATCTAGTAGTCTAGAGTTTTTCCTTTAAAATGATGTGAAAATCATCCTGCCTACTCATTCACATAAACCAATATATTATTTTAGAAATTGTAAGACACTTTTTGTTTAGAGTGGCCGTATGCGAGAAGGATTGATTGACAGCTAGCAAACAAAGCCTCGCATAATGAGCTGCATAATAATGAGGCAGGAGGGAACTACAGTAAAGAATGTGAGGACAAATGGACATGTTTGTTTGAGGTTTATTAAGAAGTTAACAATATAATCAAAATAGAAATGAAGGTCAGTAGGACATTTTCAATTTATTTGGAAACAAACCCTATTAAAACACTGAACTTGTATAAGAAACTGATAAACAACAGAGCTGTAAACTTCATGTGGCTCATGTTACCATATAACTTTATGTCCAAAGAGTGTGAATATGTTTTTCCACTTCATAGTTTTGTACTGATGAGAGGGATGCAGACCTCTAAGAGAGTTATGAACAGCTGTCATCACAAATTGTCCACAGAAATACCCTTACATACATAACTGATGGGTAAATGATAGCACTACATTCAGATAAACTATTATAAACTAAATTAGTATCTCAAATAAACATCTGCAATGATTAGTTATATAAAAAAAAGCTGTTTTCAGATGACTGTTTTCAGATGCCCATCCCCTTATCGTCTAGCTTCTGTTTTAAACGCGTTTCTGTAAGCGAGTATGAACTTCAAAAACACATCGCATATGTCCATGTGCGCGAGCTCGCGTCTCCGTGTAAACAACGCGGAGCTCATAATAAAACAGTGTCGCGTGTAAAGCGCAATGTATGGAATGCGTTGCATGTAAACAATATCAGCAGATCCCCCAGTGCAGTATTACTCAAAGTTGCCATGAAGGATACGAAAGTGAATAACTGCGTCTAACACTGTACACAGCATGTAACAATGAAATCCGCCATTACGTGATCACGCGCGTAACTTACTCGTTTGTAAACAAGCATGTAAACATGGAATCATATTACAGCACACACTTAAAAGATACAGCAGTGCAGCTGCATTACTCAAAGTTGCCATGAAGGATACGAAAGTGAATAACTCTGTCTAACACTGTAACTTACAGCATGTATCAATGAAATCCGCCATTACGTGAAATCACGCGCCCTCGTTTGTAAACAATGCGAACGTTTTTAAATCCGAAGCGTGCAGTCTGCTAATGTTGCTTATGTAGGCTGAACTGCACAAGCCATAACATATTACATGATAGCAAATATAAATGAAGACAAATGACTTACAGTTTCTTCAGGAATAAGTTATATCCTTCTCCAATGCGTCTTCCATCGTTCCTCTTCTTAGGTATCGTTAAAGATAAACGCTTCTCTTCCTCAATGTCCAAACATAAATGAAGATATTCCTCACGTGTGTGTATAAAGTTTATAATCCAAACATGCGGTAAAGTCTTTAAATCTGATAAAACTTCACGCTTTGTTTATTATTGTTGGAACTGCTGTCTCTTCATTACCATGTCAACAGCCTGAGGGCGTGGCCGCATTAGAGATAATGAGCTCAGCCAGGAAAAACTGTACTCTCTTTACTTCAATGCAGATTATATAAACAGGAAATATTTGTTTTTGATTATAATTAGCTTGTTTAAAAGTAGACATTTCAGGCTTTCTTTGGATATGTGTATTATGTTTGTGTGACGAGTATTCGCGGAGTTTCAACTGATTTTTGTCACGTGTTTTAAGAGACAGCTGGCGGAGACAGAAATGTCTGAATGCGCACCCTGTTTATTTTCTTTATTTGACAAAAACACAAAGATCTCTTGTTATTGTGAATGTGAACTAATTAAAGAGGACCCTTCAGAGTTTCAAATGATGTCAAACACGTAAGTGTTTGATTATTAATGATGGAGTATTTTAAGTTGATTCTGCTATGATAAGGAGAAAACACGTCAAAACGCGTCCCCGCGTTTTTGGACCCCTGGGGGTTAAAAAGAGATCATGTCTCATGTCTGCGCCGGACTCTTCATCTGATGATGAAGATGACTGTATTGAAGAATGTGTGGAGCGCTACAAGGCAGAGCCCCCTATTGGCATAGAGGACTGTCCCCTGCAGTGGTGGTCTAAACATGAAGGGGCACACAGTGAGATGGCCTACCTTGCACGCAGATACTTTTTAATATGCATTATCATATTTCTGTTAGTGTAATTTTAGTTAACTGGAATTTTTTAAATATTAAAATTATATCTTTTTTAGGATAGGCCTATATAAGAATATTTGGTAATGTTAACAAGATTTTAATAAAGTATTAGTAATTGTTGAAATTAACATTAACAAAGATGAATAAATGCTGTATAAGTGCAGTTCATTATTAGATCATGTTAACTAATGTAGCTAACTAATGTTAACTAATGAACCTTATTGTAAAGTGTTACCATATATTTATATCACAAAGTTAGGCTATATATTTGTCAGCATGGCACATTCAAGTACACAATGACACTAGACTAAAATTAAATGGGTTTAAATTAAATTTAATGTAGATTTCTAGACTAAAATCTCATTGCATTTAGTTGAATAAAATTAGACTAAAACTAAATCAATTCAGATGACAAAAATATGACTAAAACTAAATAAAATTTTAGTCAAAAGACTATGACTATGTTTAATCTGTGTTTGTTCTGCCAGGTCAAAATTTTGAGGTGTTTGATTTCTTTTCTATATTAGGAAATAAAACCTCATAAATCAACTTTCTTAGTTTTCACTGCCCAGACCTACAATGTCTCTTTGTGTTGAGGACTAGTGCATCTTTGAGCCAACATTCAGTACGAGTAAAAATACTTGAGTACTTTTAAATTGGGTTACTTTAATACTTTTACTCAATTCGTATTTAAATTGGTGACTTGTAACTTGTAGTGGAGTAATTTTTACATTAAGGAATTTGATCTTTTACTCAAGTATGGCTTTCAGCTACTCTTTACACCTCTGGTAGAAACATGTAGGTTACAACATTTGAAGAGGGTGGTAGACTCTGTAAGAACATACATCACATTGGGGTATAAGTTGTACCCCTGGGGTGTAAGAGGTGCCCGAAATTTCCCATTGACTTATAACGGGGCAGGAAACACGCCCATATAAGATATTTAAAAATTCCAGATGGGATATCTTCGCATTACAGCGTCGTAGATACAAGGGGGTGGGCTAATTTTACTCATGCATCTAAACAGTCTCTAAGGATCCTTATTGAGGTATTAAGCCACGCCCCTAGCAGCCACTTTTGAGCACATTAGCAACATAAAATTCAAACAGTTATATCTTGGCATCTGAACATTGTAGAGACACAGGGGTTGAACCGTTTTACTTGTGACTCGGAGTGTAATCACTGGCCACATAACTGGCCACTCCCAAGCCACGCCCCTAGCAACAAAATATGAGCACCCTAGCAACCTAATAAACAAAGCATTATATCTTCGCATCAGAACATCGTAGAGACGCGGGGGTTGGACCGTTTGACTCGTGACTCGGAATGTAATCACTGACCACATCTTTGGCCAATCCCAAGCCACGCCCCTAGCAACCAAATTGGAGCACCTAGCAACCGAATAAACAAAGCCCTATATCTCCGCATCAGAATATCGTAGAGACATGGGGGTTGGACTGCATTACTCCTGACTCGCAGGTTAATCATTAGTAGTGGATGCCAAGAGGTATTAAGTCACGCCCCTAGCAACCAAATACAGTATCCTAGCAACAGAATAAACAAAGCCTTATAACTCCGCATCAGAGCATCATAGAGACATGGGGGTTGGACTGTTTGACTCGTGATTTGGGGTGTAATCACTAGTTGATGCCAATTTTTCCCTAGCAACCAAATACAATACCCTAGCAACGGAATAAAAAATGCCTTATATCTCCACATCAGAACATCGTAGAGACACAGGGGTTAGACCGTTTGACTCGTGACTCGAAGTGTAATCACTAGTGGATGCCATTTTTTTCCCTAGCAACCAAATACAGTACCCTAGCAACGAAATAAACAAAGCCTTATATCTCCGCATCATAGAGACACAGGGGTTGGACCCTTTGACTCGTGACTCGAAGTGTAATCACTAGTGGATTCCAATTTTCTCCCTAGCAACCAAATATAGTACCCTAGCAACCGAATAAATAAAGCCTTTTATCTCTGCATCAAAACATCGTAGAGACATGGGATTTGGATTTTTTTACTTTTGGCTTGAAGTATAATCATATATTGCCCCCAAAATTTGTCACGGCAAGCACCACTTCACATTTTCTTCAGGAAATGTACCTATCTAGTTATATTTTATTCTTATGTCTGCACAAAATTTTGGCGCGTAACTAGTCCCATGAAAGAGGGCTCAAATGGACCGGATTATTGTGGAATGGTGTGTGTGGAAAACTCCCTGCTGGACTGATGATCTGACGTCACTCCCTAGACTCACGTATTTGTGCACATGCGCAGTTTCGCCATTTTACTTTATAGTTCGCTGCAGACACGATTACAGCTGCTCCTGAGTTGCATGTTATTTGTATACTTTTCTGTTGTGTTGCTGTGTGCGTTATTGAGAACGTAAGTGCACAATATTATGTCAATGATGGTATTGCATGTGTCTTTATTTGTTTAGTTAACATAATAGTGTTTCTCTTAATTATAGTTCAGCATGCTCACGTCTTCTGTAATGATAATAACGTGCTGTTAAAATATAATTTAGAAACAATAGTTAACATCTTGATTTATGCATGTGTTGTACATTTGTTAATTATAATCCTGTTTAGGATTAGTTTAGTTTTGCACTAGCAATGGTATTTGCTTATTTAAATGTTGAAGCGCGTTTCATTGTGCCGTTCGCGCCACCAGTCTGTCACGTGACTGTTGCACCTGCATATTGACGATATGTTCATTTGTTGTCTTAGACTGACATCTAGTGGCCAATAGATATAATTGCATTCTTTACTTTATTGGATTATAGTAATTTCCATTACTACTCAGTATTGTTTTGTGGTTGTATAGCAATTATTTATTGCATATGATTATTATACTTCAGAGTGTGTAGTTACTTATTAATATTTAATCTGTGTATATGTGTAATTGTTATGTACAGGTTATATTTACATATTCTGTATTTATTTACAGAAAACCACACCTCACACACACACAGACAATTGCACTAACACAAAGCACTGTATTTGCCTGCAAGAATGGGATGTCAATAAATCTGTTGAATAAATCCAAGGTTGCAGCGACTCTCTTACCGGAGTACATAGTCAGCTTGGGTAGCGCCAGCGAATAACGCACACGTACTTCACAAGTGGTCCTTCGAGCCGGATATTCCACCTGCTACCCCCCCACTGCCCTATGGCAACCTCCAAGGATGACAACAGAGAGCCAGATGTCCGAACTCGTCCCAGCAGAGTCAGGCAGCCTCCAGGGTATCTCGCAGACTATGAGCTCGGCCATTCAGCCAAACAGCTTCTGCCATCTGAGGGATCCCTGCATCAGGCTAATGAGAGTAGTGATCATACTCAGGCTGACTTCATCACGCCTGACCAAAACCTGCATAAGCTTCGCGAGGAGGAACGATGGCAACGTCTTGAAGCGCGTTATAAGGACATGAGTAAAAGGCTGGAAGAGCTGCAGATTTCGATGGATAGTACTAAACGTATGCCTTATCCTCAAAGCTGCCCAGCTTATCCTTCACATTATCACCAGCATCCTCAACATTACAGCAGTCTGCCTCAGCTAGAGTTAGGCAGCCCAATTCACAGTCCCTTGGGGCATACTACCTCAGGTGTCACGTCCAGGCAAACGGTAGCTACGGATTATGCAGTACCTGTTCAGCACACACCTCTGCCTTCTCCTCATCTTGGTCAGGATACTGCTCTGCATCAACGGTCTGTATCACAGTCTGCTCTACATCAGGCTTCGCCTGCCCAGCCCGACATGCATCAGGCTCATCCTCAGTCTCCTCGTCCACCGCCACTACAGTACCAGTCTTACTCGCTGCCTTCTCCTCATCTTGGTCAGGATACTGTTCTGCATCAAAGGTCTGTGCCACAGTCTGCTCTACATAAGGCTTCGCCTGCCCAGCCCATCATGCATCAGGCTCATCCTCCGTCTCCTCGTCAGTCGCCGCTACAGTACCAATCTTACTGTCCATATCCTCCTTATCCAGCTGGGTTGTATTATCCACAACATGTGCCACCTCCACCAGGGCAACCATTACAGATGCAGCCAGCTGTGCATTATGCACCGTCCATGCCATTGGCAGACCCTACAGTCCCAGGTATCTTGGAAATGGCCATCGCTTCTTCATTTGGTATCCCTAAGCCTAAACTGACTCCATTCAGTACTGGTAAGGAGAGTGACTTCATAATGATGAAGAAAGGACTGGACAGTGTGCTTGGTCCACACAAGCATCTATCAGAGGATTATAAGTACCAGGTGCTTCTAGAACTCCTTAAACTACCAAATGCCTATCAAGTGGCGAAGAGGTATGTGAACGATCCAACTCCATACACTAGCGCCATCCACGCCTTAGAACAGCGTTATGGCCAGCCACGTCAGCTTGTTCAAGGAGAGCTGAAGGCCATTCTCAGCTCTCCTCCTATCAAGCCAGGTGATGCACAAGCCTTTGAGGATTTCTCAGCAGCTGTTAGTACCTTGGTGGGCCTGCTAGGCACTATGGATGGCCCCTCCAGAGCTGAGCTGAGATGTGGCTCTCACGTAGACACTCTGCTTAGTAAGCTGCCTGCCTACTACAGAGACGGTTTTGCTGAGTACTGCATATCTCAAGGCATCATCCGCAGTGGCACTGATAATACATACACGCTCCCTGACTTTGCTCTGTGGTTGGAAAGGAAAGCCCAAGCCATACAGGTTTCAAGGAGAGTTACTGAAGCTTCCAGGATGGAACCTGCCCAGATAGAGCGTAGAGACAGGGCAACAAGGCCCCAGAAGTCTAAGTCTGCTAATGTCTACATCACCAATCGACAGGTGACTTCGGAGCCCCCTCACAGCCCTGACACACCCAGCACTTATCACAAGCCAGGTCAGTCCTCTACTAAGAAGCGAGAGCGCTTTAAGCCGTACTGCGTAATGTCCAGTGGAGTCCCTAAAGAAGAGGTATGACCATCTGCGTGGGGTACCAATACGTGGTTTCAATAGAGTACAGCCCATGCTTCTCATTGGTTCCGACCATCCTCATTTGATCACTCCAGTATGTCCAGTACAGATGGGACCTCCAGGTGGCCCGGTGGCTATATCTACACTGTTAGGCTGGGCTATTCAGGGACCGACCAACTTCCTACAGAACCCCACCAGAGAAGCCTCCTGTCTACACACAGCATTCCTGCCTACTGCTCAAGACCTGCATCAGCATGTTGAAAGGCTTTGGCAAATCGACACGTTGCCATACAGATCTGAAAAGGAAGCTGTGCGTTCTAAGCAAGACCAGGTAGCTATCAGCACACTGGAGAAGCAAACTATTCAAGTCACAGTAGATGGAGTAGCCCGCTACGCTACGCCCCTTCTACGTAAAGCAGCATCACCCAGGCTATATGCTCCTCCAGCTGCAGTAATGCCCCTTCTAAGAGCTACTGAGCGGCGCTTGGTCGGCAGACCAGATCTAGCTGAGGTCTACAAGGAGGAAATAAACAAGTTGGTGAAGGCTGGGTACGTTGTGAAGATCAGTAGTGATGAGGCAAGTCAATCCAATGAATCGTGGTATATTCCTCACCACATTGTTCATCACAACGGAAAGGCCAGAGTGGTATTTAACTGCTCATTCAAATACCAGCAACTTGCTCTTAATGACACCCTGCTTCCTGGTCCTAACCTTGGTTCAACACTACTGGGTGTACTCCTCAGGTTCAGGGAATATCCAGTCGCCATAAGCGGGGACATCCGTGGGATGTTCCACCAGATCAGGCTCCTTCGTGAAGATCAACCACTTCTTCGCTTCCTCTGGCGAGATATGGAGAGAGACCGTAACCCTGATATCTATGAATGGCGTGTCCTACCCTTTGGCACTACCTGCAGTCCGTGCTGTGCCATATACGCACTGCAGCGGCACGCCAAGGACAACAGCTCTGGCAATCAAGAGGTACTGGACTCTGTCATCAACGCCTTTTACGTGGATAACTGCCTGCAGTCTCTTCGTACCCCATCACAAGCAAAACAGCTTATTGACAAGATGAGAGCCCTGCTCGCTGATGGTGGATTTGATATGAGACAATGGGCGAGTAATCAACCAGAGGTCATTGCTCATCTCCCCCCCGAGGCACGATCAGAGGGCTACGAGCCGTGGCTGACTGCAGACAGAGCTGATCCCCAGGAGTCAACACTGGGTCTCCGGTGGCACTGCCCCTCTGACACCATCGGTTACAAGCACCGGCAAGCAGTAGCTACAGAGCCCACACTGAGAAATGTATACAGAGTGTTAGCATCTCAATATGACCCACTCGGATACATTATTCCCTACACCACGCGGGCTAAGGTCTTGATCCAGGCTCTATGGAGGAATGAGCAAGGCTGGGATGAGCCTATCACCGGTGAACTCCTATCTGTATGGCAGTCATGGGAGAACGAGTTGTCTCATCTCCATAACATTAACATGCCTCGGTGCTACATGCCAGTTGGCTTTGATCTTTATCACTCTCCTGTGGACTTGCATATCTTCTGTGACGCCTCGGAGAAGGCGTATGGATCTGTCGCCTATCTGCGTGCCGAAGGTGATGAAGGACACATTCATGTTTCATTCGTTATGTCCAGATCTCGTGTTGCTCCACGAAGACAGCTCTCCATGCCCCGCTTGGAGCTCAGTGCTGCACTTACTGGAGCTCAACTGGCCAAACTGCTACATACCGAGCTCACCATACCTATTAGGCAGACGACAATGTGGTCAGACTCTACGACTGTACTCAGCTGGATCCAGTCTGACTCGTCTCAGTATAAGGTGTTTGTTGGGACACGTATAGGTGAAATACAGGAGCTCACAGATGCTACTAGCTGGAGGTACGTCTCATCTGAGCATAACCCGGCAGATGACATCACACGGGGAAAGTCACTATATCAGCTGACACAACCTACCCGCTGGAAGAGTGGACCAGCTTTCCTGTATGATCACCCTGCTCAATGGCCAGCTATCCACACGGTAAAATCAGAAGATGTAGGTGAGCTCAAGAAATTCACCTTCTGTGGTCAGCTGACTGTCCCTGATGCATCTACTCCTGACCCATCACAGTACAACACCTGGTCTGATCTACTTCAGGCTACTTACCAGTCCCTTCATGGGGCGGCAGCACTCCCTATGTCTGCTTCAGACCGACTGGACACAGAGGTAGTCCTTCTTAGGCGAGCGCAGAGTGAAAGCTTCCCTGAGGAAATCAACACACTGCAGCATTCTCACCCTATCCGTCCTACCAGTCGTCTTAGTCCACTTTCCCCAGAGTACGACCAGACTCTAGGCCTTATCTGAGTTGGGGGTCGTCTCCGTAAAGCAGAGGATTTGCCTGAGGACTCAGTTCATCCTATTGTTCTTGCGCCTGATCACCCCATTACACAGTTGTTGGTGCGAGACTATGATGATCGTTTACTCCATGCAGGCCCTGAGCGAATCTTTGCAGAGATCAGAAGGACCTATTGGATCCTTAGAGGGAGACAAGCCATTAAGAAACACCAGCGACAGTGTGTGCAGTGTCGCAAGTGGCGCAGTAAACCGGTGATCCCTAAAATGGCAGACCTCCCAGCCGCTCGACTCCGACTCAATAAGCCCCCCTTCTGGTCGACTGGTGTGGATTGTTTCGGACCATATATGGTCAAGATAGGACGGCGACAGGAGAAACGATGGGGCATTGTGTTCAAGTGTCTCACTACCAGGTGTGTTCACCTTGATCTATTGCCTCGTATGGACACCGATTCATTTCTCTTGTCTCTCCGCCGCTTCATCGCAAGAAGAGGCAAACCCTTTGAGATCTTATGCGACAGAGGCACCAACTTCCGCGGTGGGGACAAGGAGCTTCAGGAGGCATTTGAAGCTCTCGAACCATCGCTCAAGGAACAGTTAGCAACACAGTGCATCACCTTCAGATTTAACCCGCCTCTGGCTCCACACTTTGGTGGAACATGGGAGAGGGAAATCAAATCTGTGAAGGCATCTCTCCAAATCATTCTGAAGGACCAGGCCATCCCCGAGGAGGTTCTACTGACCGTCCTCATTGAAATTGAGGGAATTCTCAATTCCAAGCCGTTAGGATATGCTTCATCGGATCTTGCCGACCCTGATCCAGTGACCCCTAATCTTCTGCTCATGGGGCGGCGGGATGCTTCGCTGCCTCAAGCTGTGTACGGCTCCAGTGATCTGTTAGGACGCCGCCGTTGGCGACACAATCAGGTACTCGCCGACCATTTCTGGGGTCAGTTCACCCACAAGTACCTCCCTGGTCTCCAACCACGTCAGAAGTGGCGGAACTCAACATCAGACCTAGCTGTGGATGCTGTCGTCATGGTGGTTCATTCACAGCTCCCAAGAGTGCTATGGCCGGTCGGACGCATCACACGGATCATTCACAGCGATGATGGCAAGGTTCGCACTGCAGAGATCGACATCAAGGGGAAACTTTATACACGTCCTGTCGCCAAACTGATAGAGCTCCCGAGGATGCCTGACAACGAAGATACTAGCTCTTCCTAGCCCAGCAGTGACTTTACTGTTACTGCGCATTCGTCCCACGAATCCGGGGGCGGCTGTGGAAAACTCCCTGCTGGACTGATGATCTGACGTCACTCCCTAGACTCACGTATTTGTGCACATGCGCAGTTTCGCCATTTTACTTTATAGTTCGCTGCAGACACGATTACAGCTGCTCCTGAGTTGCATGTTATTTGTATACTTTTCTGTTGTGTTGCCGTGTGCGTTATTGAGAACGTAAGTGCACAATATTATGTCAATGATGGTATTGCATGTGTCTTTATTTGTTTAGTTAACATAATAGTGTTTCTCTTAATTATAGTTCAGCATGCTCACGTCTTCTGTAATGATAATAACGTGCTGTTAAAATATAATTTAGAAACAATAGTTAACATCTTGATTTATGCATGTGTTGTACATTTGTTAATTATAATCCTGTTTAGGATTAGTTTAGTTTTGCACTAGCAATGGTATTTGCTTATTTAAATGTTGAAGCGCGTTTCATTGTGCCGTTCGCGCCACCAGTCTGTCACGTGACTGTTGCACCTGCATATTGACGATATGTTCATTTGTGGTCTTAGACTGACATCTAGTGGCCAATAGATATAATTGCATTCTTTACTTTATTGGATTATAGTAATTTCCATTACTACTCAGTATTGTTTTGTGGTTGTATAGCAATTATTTATTGCATATGATTATTATACTTCAGAGTGTGTAGTTACTTATTAATATTTAATCTGTGTATATGTGTAATTGTTATGTACAGGTTATATTTACATATTCTGTATTTATTTACAGAAAACCACACCTCACACACACACAGACAATTGCACTAACACAAAGCACTGTATTTGCCTGCAAGAATGGGATGTCAATAAATCTGTTGAATAAATCCAAGGTTGCAGCGACTCTCTTACCGGAGTACATAGTCAGCTTGGGTAGCGCCAGTGAATAACGCACACGTACTTCACAGTGTGCTATGACTTTTATAAGCGATCGGGTGCAGGATTTCCGAAAGGGGGGGCAAAAAACCACCCGAAAAATCCCACTGACTTAACATTGCGCTGAACTTTGACGGGTCATAGCTCCGCTCGAGGATTTTGTAGAAACATGTGGGTTACTACATTTGAAGAGGGTGGTAGGCTCTGTAAAAACATACATCACAATGGGGTAGAAGTTGTACCCCTGGGGTGTAAGAGGCACCCAAAATTTCCCATTGACTTATAAGGAGGCAGGGAACACACCCATATAAGGGAATTAAAAAGTTCCAGGTGGGATATCTTAGCTTTACAATGTCGTAGAGACAAGGGGGTGGGCTGATTTTACTCAGGCATCCAATCAGTCTTTCAGGATGATCCCAGAGCTATTAAGCCACGCCCCTAGAAACAATTTTGGGCACCCGAGCAAAATCTCCCATAGACTGCCATTATAAAATACCCAGATGGATATCTTTGCAGCACAGTGTCATAGAGACATGGGGGTGGGATCATTTTACTCAGGCATCTAATCAGTCTCTCAGAATCCTCATTGAGGTATTGAGCCACGCCCATAGCAACCACCTCTGAGCACCCTAGCAACATAAAATTCAAACAGTTATATCTCCGCATCAGAACATCGTAGAGACACGGGGGTTGGACCGTTTTACTTGTGATTCGGAGTGTAATCACTGACCACATATTTGGCCACTCCCAAGCCACGCCCCTAGCAACCAAATATGAGCACCCTAGCAACCGAATAAACAAAGCCTTATATCTCCGCCTCAGAATATCATAGAGACACGGGGGTTGGACTGTTTTACTTGTGACTCGGAGTGTAATCAACGACCACATATTTGGCCACTCCCAAGCCACGCCCCTAGAAACCAAATATGAGCACCCTAGCAACCGAATAAACAAAACCTTATATCTCCGCATCAGAACATTGTACAGACAAGGGGGTTTGATTGTTTTACTTGTGGCTCGCAGTGTAATCACTGGCCACATCATTGGCCACTCACAAGCCATGCCCCTAGCAACCAAATTTGAGCACCCTAGCAACCGAATAAACAATGCCTTATATCTCCGCATCAGAACATTGTACAGACATGGGGGTTGCTTGGACCGTTTTACTCCTGACTCGCAGGGTAATCACTAGTGCAGGGGTCGGCAACAGGCGGCCCGCGGGCCAAAAGTGGCCCGCCAGTAATATTTTCTGGCCCGTCGGATTAATTTGAAATCCGTTTTTTTTTTTTTTTTTAATCACACTTTTTTATTTTAAAATAACAGTTTACAAAAATGGCCCCGTGTATCATTCCTTCATTCGTTTTTTCAAATCAAAACCAAAAAAAAGAAAGAAAGAAAAACGACTTGTTTTGCTATTATTTATTTCCTGAACTAAAATCAAACGACTCGTTTTCTGAATGTGCGCTCAGATCAAAAATAACAAAAATGAATGAAAACGGGTTCGGACAAATTTTAATTGAACACCTTAGCAGACATATACCAATGAAATAAATTTAAACAGATCAGGTACTAACAGATTACATTTTAATAAAGGTTTTAATAAGGGTTTGAATAGAAACCTTTCCGGTAAGTCTCATTCGCTTACAGTCCGACTTTTGAACTTTTTTCATTATTATTTATTCGCGTATAATACACTGACAAATAATATGTATATTACCTGATAAAAAAATATTTGCGTCGTGGACAAGTTGCCACCGGCTCGCAAGAATGTCCTGAAAAAAATGCGTATAATAGCTAGTTTAATCTTAACCGGCCGCTCTTTCTCGTTCTCTTTCTCTACCAGCGCATCCGTGATAACTGTCATTAGATTTTGAACATACTTCTAAAACACAATCAATCAAATAATTGCAGAGGTTTGACTTCATGAATCATTTGCAAATTTACCTCGTAAATCATGTCAATGCGTCACGCGTGAAGACGTTAAACTCCGTGACATTGCAAATTACTGAAAAGTAATTGCAGGCATTTAGAAACCACTACACAAAATATGATAAAATAAACTCTTTTACTGCAGTAATATTTTAACTATTACACTTTTAACGTAGATTTTAAAGGAATCTACTGTTCTGTTCTGTTACTTGAACTTGGGGCTCGAGCCCGACCTTAGGTTCGACAGCAAGTCAAGTTCGTTTGCCGTTAATTATTAAGACTAAATGGGCAGGTAAATTCGTTAAAAAATGAAAGTAATCCGCCAAAATATGGTTTTACATGTCTATTAAAATAAAGCCATTATTAATTTTCCTAACGCATAGTTCTTTGATCTTTACCTCCTTTTAAAAATAAATTTGGCAAAGGAGGATTTTCAGCAATTTGTTTGAACAGCAACTCTGCAACCAATGGTTTCGGTATGAGTGAGAGGCTTTGTCCTATTTAATTTATTATTTATATTTCATTATTTTTTCTGTGACATTTTTTCTCTGCTAACAATACAATGTTAAAATAATATTTATATTGGCACGAACACAATTTTTGTATAACATTTATAATTGTTATAGGCTACTTCATCTCTCTTTTTTCGTTAGAGACATTGAATTTGAGATTCTGGGAACGAGATCTAACGTTAAGTTTTGCGGACCCGTCAGGTCGGGAAATAAAGCGGGTGAACACAGAGTGTATTTTAAGCGGTTTACTGAATAGAACCTTGTCGGAGCTGGACAAAAAGCGGAGACCTCCTTAAACCTTAGGTGTGTATGTGTGTGTCCCGGATAAATATTAATAAAAAAAGGAATACAGTTCAAAAGTCGGACTGTAAGAGTCTTTCATGAGAGCATAAATGCCTGTAATGTTACCACTAATAGTACTTGATCTGTTTAAAATGATTTCATTTATATATTATGCCTATAAAGGTGTTAAATAAAAAAATTGTCTAATCCAGTAATTAATTTTTTATCTGAGCACACAATCAGAAAACCCGTGGTGGTTAATTTTTTCATTTTTGTTTTTAATTTAAAAAACGATTGAACGAATGATACACAGACCCATAACCATGTTTTTAGCCATTTTTAATGCCGTCTTTCGTATTTTAAATAGTAAATAAAGACAATGTTTCTTGACAAAAGATCAGATAGCCTATACTAGGCAAATTCAAAATAAGACGTAAGTGTGCCAACAGCAGTTGGCCCGCCATCTACTGGCTAAAAAAATATTGGCCCGCGGCCAAAGTTACTTGCCGACCCCTGCACTAGTGGATGCCAAGAGGTATTAAGCCACGCCCCTAGCAACCAAATATGAGCACCCTAGCAACGGAATAAACAAAGCCTTATATCTCCGCATCAGAGCATCGTAGAGACATGGGGTTGGACCGTTTGACTCGTGACTCGGAGTGTAATCACTAGTGGATGCCAATTTTTCCCTAGCAACCATATACAGTACCCTAGCAACGGAATAAACAAAGCCTTTTATCTCCACATCAGAACATCGTAGAGACACGGGGGGTTGGACTGTTTGACTCGTGACTCGGAGTGTAAAAACTAGTGTATGCCAATTTTTTCCCTAGCAACCAAATACAGCACCCTAGCAACGGAATAAACAAAGCCTTTTATCTCCACATCAGAACATCGTAGAGACACGGGGGGTTGGACTGTTTGACTCGTGACTCGGAGTGTAAAAACTAGTGTATGCCAATTTTTTCCTAGCAACCAAATACAGCACCCTAGCAACAGAATAAACAAAGCCTTATATCTCTGCATCAGAACATCATAGAGACACAGGGGTTGGACCATTTGACTCGTGACTTGGAGTGTAATCACTAGTGGATGCCAATTTTCTCCCTAGCAACAAAATACAACACCCTAGCAACCGAATAAACAAAGCCTTATATCTCCACATCAGAACATCGTAGAGACATGGGGCTTGGATCTTTTTACTTTTGGCTTGAAGTATAATCATATATTGTCCCCGGAATTTGGCCACGGCAAGCACACTTCACATTTTCTTCAGGAAATGTACCCATCTAGTTATATTTTATTCTTATGTCTGCACAAAATTTCGGCGCGTAACTAGTCCCATGAAAGAGGGCTCAAATGGACCGGATTATTGAGGAATGGTGTACTATGACTTTTATAAGCGATCGGGTTCAGGATTTCAGAAAGGGGGGCGAAAAACCACTTGAAAAATCCCATTGACTTAACATTGCGCTGACCTTTGACGGGTCATAGCTCCGCTCAAGGATTTTGTAGAAACATGTGAGTTACTACATTTGAAGAGGGTGGTAGGCTCTGTAAGAACATACATTACAATGGAGTATAAGTTGTACCCCTGGGGTGTAAGAGGTGCCTGAAATTTCCCATTGACTTATAATTTTGGGCACCCTAGTAACAACAAATTCAAACAGTTATATCTCGGCATCAGAACATAGTAGAGACATGGGGGTTAGACCGTTTTACTTGTGACTCGAAGTGTAATCACTGGCCACATCATTGGCCACTCCCAAGCCATGCCCCTAGCAACCATTTTGGGCACCCTAGCAACATATCCCATAGACTGCCATTATAAAATACCCAGATGGATATTTTTGCAGCACTGTGTCATAGAGACATGGGGGTGGGCTCATTTTACTCAGGCATCCAATCAGTCTCTCACCATCCTTATTGAGGTATTAAGCAACGCCCCTAGCAACCAAATATGAGCAGCCTAGCAACAGAATAAACAAATCCTTATATCTTATGCTAGGTTCGTGCTACATCATGCTAGCTTCAGGCAAAATCATGCTAGCTTCGGGCCAAATTATGCTAGCTTCGGGCCAAATTATGCTAGCTTTGGGCCAAATCATGCTAGCGTCATGTTAGCTTCATGCTAACTTCATGCTAAATCATGCTAGCTTCATGTTAATCATGTTAGCTTCATGCTAAATCTTGCTAGCTTCATGTTAGCTTCATGCTAACTTCATGCTAAATCATGCTAGCTTCATGTTAATCATGTTAGCTTCATGCTAAATCTTGCTAGCTTCATGTTAGCTTCATGCAAAATCATGCTAGCTTTATGCTAAATCATGGTAGCTTCATGCAAGCTTTATGCTAAATCATGCTAGCTTCATGTTAAATCTTGCTAGCTTAATGCTAATGTCACGCTAAATCATGCTAACGTCACGTTAAATCATGTTAGATTCATGTTAAATCATGTTAGCTTCACATGCTAGCTTCATGCTAAATCATGGTAGCTTCATGCTAAATCATATTAGCGTCATGCTAACTTTATGGTAAATCATGCTCGCTTCATGCTAAATCATGCTAGCTTCATGCTAAATCATGTTAGCTTCATGCTAAATCATGTTAGCTTTATGCTAACATCATGTTGAATCATGCTACCTTCATTTTAAGTCATGCTAACTTCATATTACATCATGATAACTTTTTTAAATCATGCTAGCTTTACACTAAAACATGTTAACAGCCAGGTAGACTACTAAACTAAACTTCTTTTACATTTGTGTCAGTCAATTTTTTTTTACTTTTTTTGCATTTTCATGCACTGGTAATTCCTTGGGATTTGCATTTCTAGTTTAAATGTACTTACCTCAAAAACTATTTAATCCAGTAATATTTAATCCATATTTATTCCATACACTGCAATGGCTACAGCCATTCACACTTTGTGTGTCTGTTTTATTCATACGTGATGCTCGTGACAGACAGTCTCATTATGACAACTTAATGAAGACAACGTAGTGTCACGCGGAGAATCCGGAGATCGCCACTTTACAGGCAAAGTAAGATGTTGTCATGTTTTAAAGCATGGAGACAATAAACACGATTGAGATGATATATAGTTTATCTGTGTTCTTCACGCTATGTCGTGTATTTGATAACAATACTGTATATTTATAATGCTATGCTAATCGAGCATAATTAGCATAAAATAGTTTTGTGAAATAGTTTTCCATCTCATTTTGTGATCAGAAGACACACCAGATCACGCACGGTTGTTTAAAGCACTCAACTTTTAATGTTTTAAAGTAAGTTTTATTATAAATCCCTTTATTTGTTGTGTTTTAATGGTGGACTGATCTAACACATTACTTGCTGTTCTGTATAACATTAATGTTACACTCGCTGTTAACATGCTCTGGAGATATGTTTTAGGAATAATTTCGACTGATAAAGTTTCTTTTTTAGGTAACCTTAAGCTTGTTTTTGATATAAAGAAATGAGGGATTAAAACACTGTATAGAAATTCGTGAGTGATAATAATAAAAGAAAAAACTTTTATTCAATGTAACATTGCTGAGAGACCCGGGTTCCAATCCACTGTGACACACCATTGTGTCCCTGAGCAAGACACTTAACCCCTAGTTGCTCCAGAGGCGTGCGACCTCTGACATATATAGCAATTGTGAGTCGCTTTGGAAAAAAGTGTGAGCTAAATGAATAAGTAAAGTAAAGAAAATTAGGCGAGACCAATAGAATTTAAAGACAATTTGTCATTAATGCCATATTAAAGTCTCCTGTGGCATGTATAGGGTTGCCAACTGTCACTATAAAATACAGGAAAAAAGGTGGGCTACAGAAGCAGTTCGAGTATGGTTTTGTGTGTATATACAGTGTATTGTTTTAAGCCATTTGTCAAAATGATAGCTAATCTCCTAATTTATAACTCTTGTGCCTACAACATATGATTGCTGTATTAATAGTATTTGTTAATTTACAGCTTTACTTTTAACACAGTCCTTTAATTGAACTATTACCTTTAATATCTGTATAAAACAAAACACCTGTGACTCCTGCATTAAGGGTTAAAAAACGTTATCCCATCATGTTAATCTACGTGTGACAAACTAAATAGATTCTGTAAGATGTAATTTGCAGTCAACATTAACTCTTTCACTGCCAGAGTTTAAAAAAAAGTTGCCAGCCAGCGCCAGCGTTTTCATGATTTTCACCAAAGTTTAATGCTTTCCAGAAAATGTTCTTCTTTAAATATATAAACATACAATATACCAAATGAAAGAACAGACCCTCTGCTTTCAAACAAAAAAAAAAACGTTTCATCCTACCTTTAGTGGTTCTTTTGCAATCAGCTTTTGAATATGGGTAGGTTTTTGCAAAAACACCATATTTTGAGCAAAAAGCAGAGATAATTCCATTTTTATGACGGACTTTTCATAGAGATCACATTCAGAGCGATCTTTAAAACAGACACGGACATGCAGCAGCTTGCCATAGGGCAATACTTCCGGGTTTAAAAAGTTGCGTAATAATAGCGGTATTGCGGAAAGACGGAAAATCTCGTCATTGGCGGGGAAGCGTTTTCTCTTAATTGACGAGATATCTCGTCAATGGCGGGGAAAGAGTTAAATACTTTAACAAATAAGTTCATTAAAAGGCTGTGAATGTCCAAGCAAAGTTGGAAATGCTTTTGGGGCATTTCAGATTAAGGTGAAACAGCTAAATAACTCACTATATAAAAGAAAATATGAATATCACCACCTTTGATTAATATTTTTATTATGTATTTATTAGGGATGAAACGGTATTATACATTTCGTGGTATTGCGGTATCAAATTTTCCCAGTAGCACCGTGGTCACGATTCCAGGGGCGGACTGGCCATCTGGCAAAAAGAAGTTTAGTTTAGTAGTTTCCCGGTGGGCCGACGTACTTTTTGGGCCGATAAATCTCATAATATCTTTTGTCTGACCAGCCCAGTCATCGTCCTTTTCTTCCTAGATAGACTGGCCCACTCACATTTAAGCAGCAGCCCATTGGTTATTTTTTTTTTATGACATTAAGCTGGCCCAATCACCGCTTTGGCCTCTGTGCAAGCGAGCGTGCATCGTCGGTCAGTTCACGTGTCAAAATAGATAGAGAGAGATAGAGAAAAAAACGCAAGGGAGGCGCAGAAAAACTGCGCGACAAAAAGAAGCAGGCTCTTCAGGCAGATGCTGCAAAATGTGTTAAATAACACAAATGTTTTCTGCGGTAGCAGGACATTCAACTCGCGTTGATGATGATGATGATGATGATGGTGGTGGCGGTGGTGGCACTGGCAGCACCAGCACGCAAAGTGTCAGTGAGGAAAGGGAGAGAGACGAGGGAGAAGTGAGTGTAGTGCCTGCGGCAAGCAGAACTCCTTTCAAAACACAAGTGTAGAGTCAAAAACACAAAATTATGGTGATAAAGCTGCAATAAAATAATTGCACTCTTTGCTCTGTGACTATGAGAGTGTATCTGATTCGTAGATTTTTTTGTTGATTGTCTGTTTTCAAAACGTATAATTTCTCTTCAAGCAAAATTAAACAATACAGGCGATCTGCTTACAGAAAAATAAATGTTTATTGTATATAACAACACACTTTGACAGATAATGTTAAAAATCTATTACTGTAATCACACTAATTCAGTAAATGTAGTGAATACTTTACTGTAAGTACTGGAAGTAATAATCAGTTTTCAATATTACTGTAAGCAGCACATGTATTTTGTAAAAAGTCAGCAATTCAACGGCAAATTTTGCCAATTGCATGAAGCTTGTTTTATGATTCATAAGTGTGGATTATACAGTTTTATTGCATTAATAAATAACACGTTCTAGAAGTGTTTGTTGTGTCAACTCTCACTCTTTTCTACCTGCTATTAATTGGGTTTAGTGCTTTTATGGAATTGGAGTTGCTATTGCTATACATATTTAAAGGCGTGCAAAGATGAGTGGTATTTGTAATTATACACTGCAAAAAATTATTTTCAAGAAAAAAATTCTTAGTATTTTTGTCTTGTTTTCAGTAAAAATATCTACAAATTCTTAAAATAAGATGCTTTTTATTGATGAGCAAAATGACCCAAGCAAATAAGTTATTTTGTTCATCAAGAAAAAGCATCTTAATTTAAGAATTTTTTGATATTTTTACTTTCTTGAAAATCATTTTTGCAGTGTATGTAGTGTGGGCCAGTTTGGGCCAAAATGCCAGGGCCGAATTTTTGTCCCAGTCCAGCCCTGCATGATTCGGTAAAACGTTAGGTCTTCCGGGCAACACGTGTAGTTTTTTTCCGGGCAAGTGGAGCGAGTGGAGGGACACGGGAACTACAATTCCTATAATCCTATGCGTGCCACTCTGATGCCTCTCTACAAGTGGAGCGACAATGGCGGAAGCAAAAGAAACGCAAATTTTAAATCTGATGTGTGGAAAAAGTTAGTGTTCGCTGTGACAAGAAACGAGAAAGGACAACATGTGATGGACATACAAAAAACGAGTATGAGTAAATCTGTGAATGAGAAGAGTGTGAAAGCCCAGTGCCGGTCTTTCCTATACGCAAATTACGCAATTTGCATAGGGCCCCGCACCACTAGGGGGCCCCCTTGATCTCAGAATTATTTAAAACCATTATACCAAATATAAATAATTATTATGTTTAATGAAAAAAACGCTATAATTTAAATAATTAGCAAACTTCCAAATTTATGCGGGTTTTTAAAAATACTTAAAGGACGGTATTTTACAGCGATTTTTGTGTGAGCATATCAGTGAACACCCCTGACCACTCAGTGAGTTTCACGTCTTTGTAAACGAAAGTTTAATGCATTTTGGGAAGGATTGTTCCAGTGCACCATTAAACCCATTCTAAAGGTGGGAGGTGAAACACAAACACCCCAAAATTCTCAGGGCAGCCGCATATGTCCAAATTTCAGTCAAAACCGTTCTATTTCATCATAAACAATCTGAAAACAGGGCTTTAAGTGTAAAATACCGAACTTGTCCTTTAATGATTTCTTAAATCACTGATATGTACTCGGACAACATGCAGGCAGTTTCTCAATCCAAAGGCTGCAGCCTTCAGAGATCACATTTGTAGGCTGCATATGCGTCATAAAAACGTATTTCAGAATATTAACAATTATAATGTTGACTATTATTCTTAGTTAATGATTAATTGTTATATTATGCTTATGACTTGCAAATGAAATGCTTATTTAACTTAAATAAATCAGGCTTGAAGACGTATGCAGCGTGCATATGCGACATCCGGAGGTTGAGAGAGAGAGAGAGAAAGAGAGAGAGAGCGAGAGAGATAAGAATGGTGCTCACGTCGAGAAAACTTAATAGAAGACTTGTAATTTGTAAAGGATTAAAGTATATGTTACTCGTTTAATTACAGTATGTTAACCGGATAACACTGGATATAACTCATTGTATAGTTTAATAAAATAATGTATTTCGATTACACAAATCAAACCTAACTATTTGATTGTTTTAGCTGCTGACCAGCATAGGGAATCTCTATGGCTAATTTATAAGACATGTTGCTGATACAGTACTGTGTGTTTAACCTTTTCTTGTTAAGTCTTTTTGGGCATCTTATGCCTAGAATTATTCAAGGAGGTTGATTCTTTTAACTTCCTTTAAAGTTTGATCAATTGTGCATAATGACATGTGCAACAAATGGATATAGGGTGTCCAACTCATAGATTTGCAATATTTAAAATCAGACACTCTTTTTAAAATATTTGGGGTCAACCTCTGGGACAGCTTTAAAGGGACATTTCATCCATTTGCATTAAGCTTTGTATAGTTAGAACCCCAGTCATGTTTTTGAATGGTCATGCATCATTTCCTCAGTTGCTGCTGAGACAGGAGAAATACAGATTTCAGTGTTGCACTTCCTTCTTTCAATGATGTAAAAATCATTTTGCATCATTGAAAGAAGGAAGTGCAATGTCTTTGTTGAGGGAGTGAGACTACAAACACCCCTTTTCAGATAGGCACCAAATTCTAAATGTATGTTACATTTCGATTACAAATATGACACACTTTCAATAAAGATTAATGTTTCTACGGGTGAAATGCTCCTTTAAAGCTGAAACTTATCAAATCCTATCAGAGGTCCAGAATGTCATTGAAACACACCAGTGGCTTTGCTGTCATCAGTATTAAACATGTTACCCCTCGAAGTTCCCCCTTCCCACAGAGCCCCCCACATAACAAATCCCAATTTAACCCCTGTGTATTAACAGTATGTATTTATATTTAATTTTATTTGATTCATTACATTCATTTAGATCAGGTTAATCTTGCAGACATCTTCAATATGTCTATAAGACATCTTTTAGGAGACGTCTCACAGACGTATTGCAGATGAGAAAACAATCTAAATAAGACATCTTGCAGATGTAAACGCAGACATCAAATAGACGTCTCCGAGATGTATGTGGGCTATCAGGGTCTGAATGCACTGACAGAGGGCCCCTCACAAAGCTTTGCTTAGGGCCCCCCAGCATCTAGGACCGGCACTGTGTATGCCGTTTCTCAATTAGAAGGCAGGCTCCTTAGGTCATTACACCCCTGGTGTATTTCAGTTAACTGAGTATTACATTCGCAAGTCATAAGCATGATAAAACAATATACGATTAAATAAGAATAATAGTCAACTTAAAAAAACATTCTAAATTTTTAGAAACGTATGCAGCCTACAAATGCGACCTATGGAGGCTGCAGACTTCCGACTGGGAAAGGAACCCCTGTATTGAGTGAGCTGACCTCACCCTAGGTCCAGCTACAATAAAGTAAGCTGCTATTTTAATCAATCAATTCACACCTTTCATTCATTCAGGTGTGAAGGGCAAATCCCTGTTGTAGAAGTGTGTGGGGGGGTTAATTTCTACATTGCAATTTTTTGGGTTCTCTTTGAGGTGAGGTGTTCTAAAAAAGTGAGCGAGTACACACTCTTGGTGCAGGAAGCAAGACGACACTGAGGCAAGCATCTGCCAACATGTGCTAGAAATGTGAACTCATGTCTTCCAAAATGGTTAAAAAGTGTTTGAGAGCTTGGATCCTTACATGGCTCTATGATCTACAGTGAGGAAAATAAGTATTTGAACAACCTGCTATTTTGCAAGTTCTCCCACTTAGAAATCATGGAGGGGTCTGAAATTGTCACCGTAGGTGCATGTCCACTGTGAGAGACATAATCTAAAAAAAAGAAATGCAGAAATCACAATGTATGATTTTTTAACTATTTATTTGTTTGATACAGTTGCAAATAAGTAGCCTGGCTCCGCCCTCCTCCGTGCTTCCGCTTGATTTTCATTTCGCTTCAGCAGTACGTCTGGGACCGCTCTGTAGAGTTTCAGCAGTGCAAAAATCAGCAGGTCCAATCAGCGAACAGAGGCAGGGCCGGCGTCATGGGGGGGCATTCGCGGGCAGTGCCCCCCCGAACAGGTTGTTGTGCCCCCCTACAAAGCTTTTAATTACTTTAAATAATATATAGAATAATTAAAATAAATTAAACATTGAATGTTTCATGACTTGTAATGTAATCAAATGAGGAAAATATAGTTGATATATGTTTTCTTTAATTAAAATAGACCAGTTTCTCTGATTGGATGTATTGCCGCGTCTCACCCATCTTACGTCTTTAGCATATTTGTGACTTGATACTAGCAACGTGTTTTTTCGCGGCATTTTATGGATCGTGTAAAATATGGATATTAGAACATTTAGAATGAACCAGCACCGCCTGCTCCATCTTCATGCAAACACAGACTGGCTCAAACTCAGAGATTAGAGGTTGAGGTGGAATTTACAAATCTACAGGACACTTTTTTAAGGAAGTCTATTGTTCTTACACGCCGTCTTCAGCTATTTCAAAGGTAAGTTAGCGTTGCTTTAAATTACGTAAGCTTAATGTGAAGTGTGGCTTTAGACCGTTAACTGCATTACGACGTGATTATGGTAAAGCAGCTTTTTTAAAGCTAGGACGCGCTGCACTATGAAACTCATTCATTTCAATGGCTTGTGCCGCGCGAGGGCGGTTTGTTGTTGCGTCGAGTGAGCGCGAGCGCAGCGGAGCTCAGCTTGCGCTCACGCCGCGGTCGAAGTTCAATAGTTTTGCGCATAGTTTGTGGTCTTTTGCACTTTATACGGGAAATGAGCTGACAGTCTGTACCAGTTGTATGAGTGTGTGCTTGCTGTATTTGTTGTTTTAATGTCTTGTTTTTGCAAGTTATTGTTGCGTGCCCCCCGTTGGAAGCCGAGTGCCCCCCTGTTAGTTATGGTCTGGCGCCGGCTCTGAACAGAGGGGGGTGGCTAAAAATGATGACGTTAAGGTTGTGCGTCAGTTTGAGTTGTAGTTCAGTAATGGCAGCGGAGAAAGACGTGAGAAAAGCTATTCGGTCCGTTGTTGCAAAGCTGCCGAATATACAGAAGTTAAAGCTTCTGTCGCAAGAACCAGGTTTGCTAAGTTTTGTTGGTCTGATTATTCGTACTTGTTGTTTCCGGCCGGTTTCGGCGCATGATATACGTCACGACCACACGTTAGTGACTGCGTATGGCAGATCCTGAGTAACTCTGCGCAGATCCAATAGTTTTAAACTTCAACAGAGGACCCTCCTTTAACGGAAATAAAGCTTTGCAATGGAGCGTGGCCAGACTCTCTGTACAAATGAAATGAATGTACGAGAGTCTGGTTGGACCAGGCTAGCAAATAAGTATTTGAACACCTGAGAAAATTAATGTTAATATTTGGTACAGTAGCCTTTGTTTGCAATTACAGAGGTCAAACGTTTTCTGTAGTTTTTCACCAGGTTTGCACACACTGCAGGAGGGATTTTGGCCCACTCCTCCACACAGATCTTCTCTAGATCAGTCAGGTTTCTGGCCTGTCGCTGAGAAACACAGAGTTTGAGCTCCCTTCAAAGATTCTCTATTGGGTTTAGGTCTGGAGACTGGCTAGGTCACGGCAGAACCTTGATATGCATTTTACAGAGCCACTCATTGGTTATCCTGGCTATGTGCTTCAGGTCATTGTCATGTTGGGAGACCCAGCCACGACACGATGTCTTTGGTCAGCTCTTTGGTCTTGGCCATGGTAGTTGTTGATTGTTACTGATTGTTTGGGGTGGACAGGTGTCTTTTTGCAGCTAACGACCTCAAACATGTCCATCTAATTTACGATAATAAATGAAGTGGAGGTGGACATTTTAAAGGCAGACTAACAGGTCTTTGAGGGTCAGAATTCTAGCTGATAGACAGGTTTTCAAATACTTATTTGCAGCCGTATCATACAAATAAATAGTTTAAAAAAATCATACATTGTGATTTCTGGATTTTTTTTACATTATGTCTCTAACAGTGGACATGCACCTACGATGACAATTTCAGACCCCTCCATGATTTCTAAGTGGGAGAACTTGCAAAATAGCAGGGTGTTCAAATACTTATATTCCTTTTGTGTAATACTGGATGTAAAGAAAGGCACATCCGTTTCTCTTCATGCATTGCAAACAATAGCTGCGTTTCCATTACAGATTTGCGCAAAACTTTTTAACTGTCGACAAAAAAAAGCGAAATGACAGGGTTTCCACTAACCAATAATATGCGACTGAAAGATAGATTTTCCTCTGCAGAGAAGCAATTTCAAACATCACGTCGGCGTATGTTGGCATTGTTCAGCTTTCTGTATGTATATAAATATCTGAACTCTTGCGATGTGCAACTGCAATCGTCTATGTTTTGACTGTAGCAAATGACTACTACCTATTTCTTTGCATTTCGTATCTGTACATTTAGTGTAGCGGGGGGTCTGCGCTCTTGAATTTTTGTAGGTGGCGCTATAGAGCCATTTTTACACCCCCAGTTCTGAAGCCTATTTTAACTTGTTTGACTCTGTGGACCCTGTACCAGGTGTGCAACGTTTCATGACTTTTTGAGCTTGTTTAGACTGTCAAAAATGCGATTCATTTAGCGATACTTTGCGAGGCCGCCACGGACACGCCCTTTAACGAAAAGTCAGGGTCGTCGCTATTTATCATCACACAAGGTCTTAAGATTAGGCTGGTGAAATATGATGTTTATATAGTTAAATCTCTAAGAGCAGTAAGTCACAGCGTAAAACATGGTATGTCCTGCTGCCTCTAGGTGGTGCTATGACTGTTACTGAATTATGGCATGTTGATGTGTTCAGGCCGGGACCCTTATCAAACGTGTGAAGTCAGGGGCAGATCGGACAATGTATGCCTGAATTAAAAAAGCTTCCTGTTTCATGTCGAAACATCACACTTTGCCAGGCTGCCACGGACACGCCCTTTAACTTCTTACACCCTGAAGCTATTTTGGGGATTTTCGCCTGGATTTGGCCTACCCAATTTCAAAAGCATCCCATACCCACATGCAGAGGTTTACATACAAAAGTTTGGTATCATTTTACAGGAAACCCTTTGAAATTACATAAAACACTGTTAAAAGTGGTAAACATGGTTGTATGTGATATCAGTCCTCTAATAAACACAAAAATAAATAGGCGCTTTTTGATGTTTTTTTCTAAAGTTTTTATTTGAAAGTAAATAACTCTGGCCCTGGGTATCTCAGGTCCCTGCAGTCAGTTTTGTTTGATTCCAGCAATTGTCAGCTTACAGAGGAAAAAGGAATTTTTTCTCTATCATAATCTATGCAAAAGTTATTTTACTCCAACTGAAGGGAGGAATAATACCCTTTTTGTATACAATTTCTGCCTAAGAACATTTGAAGTGTCCCCATAACCACATACAGTGGAATAAATGCAATTTCTTTATATCATTTTAAAGAAAACATTTTGAAGTTACATAAAAAGCTGCTGTTTGTGATAAATATCGTTATTTATGTTGTTTTTCATATGATGAAACACCAAATTTTCTTTTTTATGTTGTAAACACTGTCTTTGATAGTGTATAACTCTGGTTCTGTGTGCTCTAGCAGACTGCAGACAGTTCTGGTTGTTAGCAGCAGCAGACAGTAAACACCCAAAAAAAGAATGAACTCTTTATCATGTCGCATTCAAAAGATATTCTTATTTTACTGAAGGGTGCGGAAATACATTTTTCATAAAAATATTAATTTTTTGTTTTGCACATATAATAAAAAGCTAGGGATTAATTATGCAAACAACCAAAGAAAATGCTGTGAATGGACTCATTGTTTAGAGTAGGACCTAAAATAAAAGATGGTGTATCATTTGTGGCTATATGTGCTATCTGAGGCAGTTCACACTCAAGTTTCACATATGTTTACAAAAGACCATTTTTTACCTTATTATTCATTCGATGATTGTTGGATATGTGTTGATATTAGAACAAAAATAATGCTGTAGCCTTATTCCTGAGAGTGAGAGCTTTCATTTGATATAAGACTTGCCCATGTTTGTCATTTTTGAAAAATATGAAATATGTGAATATTATATGATATCAAAAAATATTGGGGGGGTGATAGTGTAAATTAAGTGTAAATAACTTTCTTACAGTAAAAGATGTGTCAAAGTGATGCATATCTGCAGAAAGTAGAGACTCTAAGCTTTCAAACAGTATCTCATATGTGTTACTGGGGTCCATGACGGAGTATCAAAGATTAAAAGAATATTTTATATTAAGTCAAAATACGAAATTCTGGACCCGGGACAGGGTCCTCAGGGTTGAAGAGGTTAATGAAAAGTCAAAATCTTGACTATTTCTCATCGCAAAGGGCTTAAGATCAGTCTGACCAGATATGATGATGATTTGATTAAATCTCTAAGAGCAGTAAATCACAGCGTAAAACATAGCAATTCCTGCTACCTCTAGGTGGCGCTATGACTGAAGCTGAATATTGGGATTGAAATGTGTTCAGGTCAAGACCCTTATCAAATGTGTGAAGCGTGGGGCAGATTGGACATTGTATGCCTTTGTTATAACAACTTCCTGTTTCATGGCAAGAATGCCGAAATTTGTCAGGTCGCCGTGTACACACTTTCTAACGAAAATTCAAAAGCTCCACAATTTAGCATCGCAAAGGCCTTTAGATGATACTGACCAAATATGATGATGATCTGATTAAATCTCTAGGAAGAATTCATTAAAGTACGAAGCTTTGAAATGACCAAATTTGCTCAAAAATCACTGCAAAAATTCAAAATGGCCGACTTCCTGTGGGGTTTAGAGCTTCGCTCCAAGAGACTTTTTTGTAGGTCTTGTGGTTATAGACCAAATGGAATCTGTACGTTTTTCGTAGCGGGCGGGCTGTTCTCTTGAAATTTTGCAGGTGGCACTATCGAGCCATTTCTACACTCCCATTTCTGCCGCATATACCACATGTAAATTTTCACCACTTCTGATGCGTGCGCAAAATTTCATGAGTTTTTGAGCATGTTTAGACCTTCAAAAATGCCATTCATTTAGGAAAATAATAATAGATTTTGAATGTTTATTTCTTTTAATTTTGATGATTATAACTGTAAACTAATGAAAATCCCAAATTCACAGAATTCATCTCAGAAATTCTTAAATTAGAAGGATTTTAGGATAAACGGATTTTTAGAAATCTTTGGCAAATGAAAAGTTTGAACTTGAAAAGTATGAACTTGAAGAGTATGAGCATGTACAGCACTCAATATTTAGTTGGGGCTGCTTTTGCCTGAATTACTGCTGTGTGGCATGGAGTTGATCAGTCTTTGTTATGGGAGTCCAGGTTGCTCTGATAGTGGCCTTTAGCTCTTCTGCATTGTTGGGTCTGGCATATCGCATCTTCCTCTTCACAATACCCCATAGGTTTTCTATGGGGTTAAGGTAAGGGGAGTTTGCTGGCCAATTAAGAACAGGGATACCATTGTCCTTAAACCAGGTACTGGTAGCTTTGGCACTGTGTTCAGGTGCCAAGTCCTTTTAGAAAATGAAATCTGCATCTCCATAAAGTTGGTCAGCAGCAGGAAGCATGAAGTGCTCTAAAACTTCCTGAATATGGCTGCGTTGACCTTGGACCTCAGAAAACACAGTGAACCAACACCAGCAGATGACATGGCACCCCAATCCATCACTGACTGTGGAAACTTTACACTGGACCTCAAGCAATGTGGATTGTGTGCCTCTCCTCTCCTCCCCCAGACTCTGGGACCCTGATTTCCAAAGAAAGCCTATGTCTTGCATACGTTTGTGCGTAGTGGTTCTTGAAGCACTGACTCCAGATGCAGTCCACTCTTTGTGAATTTCCCCCACATTTTTTGATGGGTTTGTTTCACAATCCTGTTATCCCTATTGCTTGTAAAAAAAATTATCCCACTTCTTTTCCTTCCCTTCACCTCTCTAATAATGTGCCTGGACACAGAGCTCTGTGAACAGCAAGCGTCTATTGCAATGACCTTTTGTGTCTTACCTTTCTTGTGCAAGGTGTCAATAGTCGTCTTTTGGACAACTGTCAAGTCAGCAGTCTTCCCCATAATTGTGTTGCCTGCAGAACCAGACTGAAAGACAATTAAAAGGTCTTTGCAGGTGTTTAGAGTCAATTAGTTAAATTGGAGTGTGGCACCCGGTGTCTTCAATATTGAACCTTTTCACAATATTCGAATTTTCTGAGATACTGAATTTGGGATTTTCAGTTATAATCATATGAAAATTAAAAGAAATAAACATTTGAAATATATCAGTCTGTTTGTAATGAATTAATATAATATACAAGTTTCACTTTTTGAATGGAATTAGTGAGATAAATCAACTTTTTAATGATATTCTAATTATATGACCAGCACCCGTATATTGTTTTCTCAGCTAGCTAAATGTGTGAGGGTACCTTGTATTTATTGAAAACTTTCAAGCACATGGAGTTGGCCTTGATTCGCTCAGTCTTCACCACGTTAAGCATGTGAATGAGCAGAGGACTGCGCACCTGGTGTGCCAGGTCAATAGCAGTATGACCCTGAAATAAAAAAAGTCACCTGTACTAATCTGGGAAGAAATAAACTAGCCAGTATCTTTCTTTAATAGTACTGTAAAAACTCCTTATGCTGCTTACATTGGCATTCTCCAGGTCAACACTGGCTCCAACCTCCAACAGGATGTGGGCAGCATCTACATTGCCGGCCAGCACAGCGCAATGCAGAGGAGAGTTTCTGTTCACTTTATCCACTGCATTCACTGAAGCATTGCACTTCAGCAGGAAGTTTGTTGGCTCAGGTCTATGTTTAATAGAACCACACAGACAGTTTAAAAAATAAGCAATAACACAAAACTAGTGAAGCTTTTGTAACCTCACCTTTCAAGGTTGCACATGACATCTGTAACACTTTACATTTATGCATTTGGCAGAGGCTTTGACTTAACTGAAGACAGCAGTGTGTTACCACCAAGTCATAGGTGTGGGATTCCACATAACATACAAACTAATCAAAGTTACCTTAGAGAAAGCCAAATGCACAAATGTAAATTAATTTTGTGACCATTATTTATTGAGTTTGACTGCGAGTTTTACCCAATTATTTTTTGTGCCGCTAACATCAATGAGGTCTGTCCATTTATGTCCAGGGAATCCACTTCCTAGAACAATACAGAATTTTTACATATAACTATGTAAGTATTTTTTTTTATATATATAAACTTTTGCATTACCGGTACTTAATCCTCAGTTCAAACCTTTAATTTTATAATGTCAATGTGTGTTAATCATACCTGTCCTTTGGCCATCAAGTATGCAGCAATGGGCAAATGTTGGAAGAGAACTGCCAGATGAAGACCACGATACCCCTCTCCATCTGCTACTGATGGGTCAGCTCCATAACGCATGAGCTGAATGACCATAGATAAATGACCCTGTCTGTTAAAAGATGTGAACAAACACAATCACTCAATGTTAAATACAAAACCCAAATCACATGATGTACACATACATGAAAAAGTAGGGGGGGGGGGGGGGAGCGGTTACCAGTGGCAAATGCCACTCCGTTCAGGGGCTCGTCCACTGACACAGGTCAGTTAAACTTAGGTCTATTGAGCCCTTTTCACACAGAAATCGCGCCTGATTCCGTAAAATACACGTAAAAGGCATCCTTGATTTTTCCAGAATCCTTAGATTTTTTTGTTCATTCACACTGCCATAATTACCCAACATCTGATGGTCCCGGGAAGACACGTGACCTGTTGAAAGTCCTGCCCTCTCTTCTATGCAGCGTCTGAAGTTTGCATCTTATTTATTATTTCTCTCTCCATAAACCACTCGCGTGCATTTTTGTTTATGATAAGATTATAAAGGAGCGCGTGACGCGCCGTTCTAATGCTGGTGAATGATCTCAGCTTCTGAGTGGATATTTGACGAGCTCCCTGATCTCTGCTTTAATACAGTTTTCAGACATTTCACATCGTGATTGTTTATATGCATTTAAGTTAAAACCCGCATTTTGAGGAGCTGAACGATATATCTTTTTGGGATGATGTGCGGGCATCTTCGTTTATTATAGCTTAAATGAGCATGTGACGCGATATTCTTTTATGCTGCTGAATGATCTCAGTTTCAACGCAGTAAGTGACGAGTTAACTTATCTGATATCTGCTTCAGTCCAGTTTGCTGACATTTCCTGTCGTGAATGTTGTAAATCCCTCATTTTAAAGAGTTGAACCAACTTCATGTTGCCATGACACGCGCGTCCTCACTACGGCACGTGCGTCATTGTTTATGCATCTCATTTATAATTTCCTGAAAACTGCTTCAATCTAGTTTGCAACATTTCTCGTGGTGAATGTTTATATGCATGTTATCTCTCGTTTTAAGGAGCTGAACCATAACTTTTGTTGTGATGACACGCGCGTCCTCACTACGACACACCCATTACGGCATTCGTTCGGTTTCTTGTTCACACAGAGGGTTTTCCGTATATCTGACTAGGTCCTCTTTCCGGCAACGATCCCAGAAGATTAATAGGATTTTGTGTTCCTAGTTTGTGTTCACACAGACGCTTGTCTGGCAATTTTACTGGTATTTTCTGGGACCAAAGGTCTGTGTGAATGAGGTTTTGGATTGAGGCATGTGGCATAGACAATCACAGATCATTACACGTCCGAGACAGACTTGCACGTGCTGCTGCTATTTGTTCATTTAATTGTGACACAAACTGATTTTTTGTGTGTCCTTTTTGACTGACTGGTGTTTCAGGTAACCGACAATGCATGAAATGAATCTAGAGCTAAATAGGACATCTTGTGGCTCGTTCAACAAGGGATTGTATAATCACAATATTTAAAATGGAAATGCATAATATTTTAAGTGTTTTCATTTAATAAAGCATGTATTTGTCTAAGCCATGGTCGTGTGAGCGGTATATTTAATCTGTGTTTGTACATTTTTTTTTAGTCATTCTGAAAAAGTAGTCTGTGAGTCTACTAGACATACAGTATCTGGACATATCACCACAACCTTTAGTTTGCAGATGATAGCATTAAGGTGAGAATGAAAAACACTTTTAACCTATTGTTATCTTTATTTATTTAATTAACATTTCAAGGGTCACATCATTTACACTAGGAAAAACTATATAATAATAACAATTACAGTAATAATAATAATAATAATAACAAAACAATAATAATAATAATAATAACAACGATAACAATAATTATTCTATGGGCTGCCATAGACCGCAATGGAACAGGAAGAAGAAGAAGAAAACTAACAAATACAATAGAGTAACATAAGATACATTGTTACAGTTTTCATGTGTCAAACACAACTACGGAAAAAAGCATTTTGATATGGATCAAAATTCGCATTCAGAAGAAGATATAAGCATTTAATACTAACAGTTTAGCACACGTGCTTACAAAGTCTAGAATTTTTATGACGTCATCCTACACTACACAGGGAATAATATGGATTTTTTTTTCAGAAAATGTGTTGCACAAAATAGATTCAAGCATTTTCAATGACCAAAAAATATTTATGTTTATTTAAAAAAAACTTTCCAGGGTCTTGAATTTGTTTCCCCAGATTCACAAACTTTCAAATGACTTCAAAGATCTGCGGGAACCCTGGGTTTCAAACATAGGCTGTAAACCAACTATACCAACTTTATGGTTGGGCGATGCTGGACTGATACCTATCGGCGTGCATGTAGCATCTTTTGTTTTAAGTTTGCAATTACAGATGCCGCAGTGTAAATGCGGTACATTGAAGTGTGTGTGTAATTATCACAATTGTCCCCACAATGATTGGGGTTAGGGGAAGGAAATTGAATAGAATATACAGTTTGTACAGTATAAAAACCATTACGTCTATGGAATGTTTCCACAAAACATGGACATTTTAAATCTAATTTAAGTCTATTTAAAAAAAAACTGTTCAAAGCTGTGTTCGTGTGTTAATAACAGCAACCAAAAAAGCTGAATAAAAAACAGGTGGTGGTCATGCATTGTCATGTGATGTCCTGGCAAGAGTGATGTCTCTAAACTGATTGATTGTACAGATGATCTCTGGAGGCAGCTGCTCTTTTTTTAAACCCACAACCAATGCAACACTTTAAATAAAATTGAATTCAAAGTTCTTTTATCAGCATTTATAGTTTATTATAAGATAAGATTTTCCCTCTTTTGTGCAGTTGTAGATAATACACCAAAGAATGTGGTAAATGAAGTATGATGTGCAGTTATGCCGATTTCAGACTGCATGATTTTAGCCCTGATTTTGACTCCCCGACATGCTTTGAGAAAACGCAGACAAATCCCCGAAATCACAGGCAAATCTATCCTTGTGCACGCGAGTCACAATCACACTGTGAGATATTTGGCATGCTAAATATCTGGACCTCATAAACAATCAAATCCAGTTAACACAGCGACATAAGAAGAACAAGCCCCAGGACTGTAGGTAAAACGATCCCCATTATTTTAGAAGAAAGAGGGCGTTAGAGAGCCTCCCTGCCACACCTGTGTCTGTAACTAAAAGACACACTAAACAGCCAATCACTATAGGTACGTTTACATGCAACAAAATAATCAGTTTGTAATCGTATTGATGGCTCAATCGTATTGAAAAGCCTTCATGTAAACACTTGAATCAATTGAGGTCAATTGGATGCAAATTTGGATCGTATTGAAGGGGGTGGTGTACTCCGATTTTCATAATTGAATGCAAAAATACATTATGTACATTCGCATAACATTTGTTCATGTCTCATATTTACCTCATATTTACATCTCACACAATTCTCGTCAAAGAAACATGCGATAATAAAGGTAATGGGGTCACCCGCTGTACATTCTATGGTGTTTAATTGTACTTAGGCTAAATAAAGCAATAAAATTGTGTCATGCCTTTTGAAAATTGTTTTTATTGCCTATATCTGAAAACTTCTTAAGAACAACTTTCTCCAACCCAGCTTTGTAAAATTATCCAGAGATAAAGTGTGAATTCGATGACAGATGTGGTGCCCAACAAAGTCCTCTGCTCTTTTTCGAGTTCATATTTGGGTTACTGTTTAAACTGTGTCCGCGGGTTGTTTTTTTCATGCGGGTTAAAGATTAAAGGATTTCATTCATTAGTTATTGGTATTTAGGCTGTGAATAGTCATTGGGAAGTTCATCGCATGCACTTTTCAAACAATACAAAATGGCTGACTTCCTGTTGGCGGGCTCATGGTTGTCAGCATGAAAGCAGTTTGGGTCGATGAAGTCAAGTTTTGTACATGCGCTTTGAAGGATTTTGTGTATATTTCTTTATGCGTAATCAATGTCTGATGTGTTACGTTGCAACTGTGTTGCGTTTGACCCCCAAAGCCTGGTTTGTTTGACTAGTGTCATAGGTCTGTACCGCGCCCAGGCGCGGATCAGTTAATCGCGCCGCGGCCGGGTTGCAGAGGTGGGCCGGAGCGCGGTTCACTTGGGCTCAGGCGCGGAAGGCTGTGGTGTGAGCGCAATCGCGCCTGAGCGAGATTCAAAAGGTGAAGACGTCAGTTGCGCGACCGCTCACCTTCAACTGCATCCGTAAAAACCTTTTGATGCGAGCAGCGGGGTTACGTGAATGTCCGAGCTGCGCACGTGAAAGATCAACTAAGCAATATGATGACATGTGAGAGGGCTGTCTGTAATCGCGCACCAAACGACTCCGAATAAAAAACACAGACTTATCATTACGGAGGGTTCCAGTGTTAAGAGAGAATTTACTTCCTGCTTTTTTCAAAACAATCGCATCTTAATGACGAAAGCGCGCCCGGACTCGGATCGATAAAAAGTACAGTGTGAGTGCGTGCACCTGGGGGAGTAGGGAGGGGTGACAATCGCGCTGGGGCTTGGTTTGGTTTGGATAATGTGAGTGCGCCCTAAGAATGTAGAAGGTTGACACGACAACATCGCTCCTGAAGAACTATGCTACATAAGAACCTTCATTAAATCTCTTTTCCCCACATGCACTTGGTCCTGCTTATTATTTTACATATTAGATACATTCTAATGCGTTGGCGAGCCATGAAAATTTCTTGAATTTGAGCAGCCAAATTCAAGAAAATCTAACAATTTGGCAGAGCCAACCAGAAGAGACAGATAAGAAGAGCACTCATCACTGCAACAAGAAGAGAACTGAAGAATTTCGAAGATTCTAGTTTCTGAAGATTATTAAAGACAAATTGACTATGCTTGTGGACTTTGTTTGTGGAATCAACTACCTTGATGAATTTGTCTTAAAAATCTTCATTTGGTGAGTGAAACTTATCAGCTCTTTTAAAGAACTACTTAAGAAATTAAGCAGACCAATGTTTATAGTGTAGCATTGTTAATCATTTAGGCTTGGTCCCTTTTCTGGAGTTTGTAGAAATTGTTAAACAATTTAGTCCATTCATCTAGAGCAGTGGTCTCAAACTCGCGGCCCGCGGGCCATTTGCGGCCCGCCCTCCCCCTCTCTGCGGCCCGCGGCACTTTTCAACAATATAACATTATCTGGCCCGCAGAAAGATTTTTATTCACTTTGTTTCATATTCATTTAATTTTTAATCTAAACGTTTAAGGGTTCGTTCACATGTCGCGTCTAACAACGCGTGTTAAAATGAGTCAAGGCGTTTCTTACTTTCTAAAATGCTCGGGACCGGAAGTTGCGCTCCGTGGCGTGGCGTCACGCGTTGCTACGCAACCATGAGCCACGCGCGCTCCGTGATTGCGAGCATACGGAATGCGTGATCGGACTTTAATTCCACATCTGAACCTTGCGTCAATCATATCATTGTCACCATACGATCAGTATATCTGGTCGGGACTTTGTAGTGTTTGTCCAGAGAAGATTTGTTACTTCCAGGTGAATATCAGCTGTTACTCAGAGAAGAGCTGCGGTGGGGTTCACATCAACAACAAGTCACAGCTTCTAATGGAAACACAGCATAATATGAGGCAGAGCCGTAGATGTAATGCAACAGATTTTAAACTACAGATACGAAAAATTGCCATCAAAGTGAACAGGTTAAAAGAGGAAAGATGAGGGGAAACATACAGAGGATAAAAGTATGTATAATGCTATATATAATGAAGTATAAACTATTATTATGTAGCTTGCTATGCAATTACACCTAGCAGTAATATAATTTTTTTCTGTTTAACTAGCTTATGTAACATTGACTACCCATTCAGAAGTTTTAGGATCACTTTCACTTATTCATATTTTTCCACATATAATAGCAAATTCATTAAAACTGTGGAATAACAAAGATGGAACATAATAAATTCAATACTATGACTGTAAACATAGTTTATTAATGTATACAGAAATTTTATTTGTTAGTTTAGTGCAAGGTTTTAATAGGCCTTAGTTATTAAAGAGAAGGTTAAGAAATTATTTACTTATATAAAATATAAAATAAATTTAAAAGATATAAACCACTGCTTTTATTATACTTTAAATAATAGAATTTTAACAGTCAATTTACAGAAATATTGTCCTTTTTTTACCTTAAAATAGCTCTGCGGCCCTCCGATTAAATGTCAATCTCAGAAATGGCCCCAAGTCAATTTGAGTTTGAGACCCCTGATCTAGAGATTGTAGAAGTAGAAGCTTGGTCCTTTCTCTAAATGTCCGTAGGAATTGTTAAGAAACAATTTAGTCCATTCATATAGAGATTGTAGAAGTAGAAACATGGTCCTTTCTCTAAATGTCTGTAGGAATTGTTAAAGAACAATTTAGTCCATTCATCCAGAAACTGTAGAAGTCACAGAAATAGTTTGGGACTGATATTGCTGCAAGATTTTACAATTCTTGACTGGGTGCTTATCAGTAGCCACTATTTGGTTAGATTCTAACAAGGTTAGAAAAAGATGGTCTAGAACCAAAATTATGGAACTTTAAGTCAATTTGCCTTCCATTGAAAGATATGGAAAGTTCTGAGTGACAAATAGAAAAATAAGAACTTTAATTGAGCATTCTGAAGTAGGATTCAGAAAGATTCTAAGAGTTTAAAGTGTGAAGTCTAATGTTTATTAGTGTGCAAACAGTAGACATATTTTATTATGGTTCTCTTGCTTTCTTAATTGTAGTATTAAGAAGTAAACAATAATTTAGCACAAACGAATTATTGTTATTAAGAGTACATTTTAGAAATTTATGTTTGAGTGGGTTTGTCTGTATACTCCAAATGGTCAGTTTGAATAAGCACCTTTAACAGATCTAACACCTTTTTGTTTTGTTTTTGCACCTCTGAGGGCACTTCTGTTGTACTGGCCATGGCTGAGTCTATTATGAAAAACAATGATTGTGGATCTAACCTGAGACCCACTACAGAACGGCATGGAACAGAACCTCCAAATGTAACCATTGATCAGATGATGGTAAATCTGAATGCATATTTGGACAAAAGACTGGAGATAAGGACATGCCATGATGACATCTGTAGGAAATACAGATGCACTCAGAGAGTGGACAATAGCTGTGTTTGCACTATTGGGCTTCAAGCGGGCATGCCAGTGCCTGCCGAGGCCTGTGGCGTTTGCATTGTCACTTCCGGGGCACTCAGAGAGTGGACAATAGCACTCAGAGAGTGGACAATAGCTGTGTTTGCACTATTGGGCTTCAAGCGGGCATGCCAGTGCCTGCCGAGGCCTGTGGCGTTTGCATTGTCACTTCCGGGGCATGATCGTGCTTCACTGGTGCTTCGTTGGGGCTTAAGGCCCGGCTTTTCTGGCCCGCCGAATTCCTTGGGCCAGAGCGGGCTTCTCGGGGCTAGGGGAGTGGTAAAGGTCAAAGGCGGAGTTTATCTGAGTCTCTGGCAAGATGCGCATCCATCTGTCTGCAGATTTAAAACTTTCAAAATAATCGGGATCACAAGTAATTTACTGTTTAACGGAAGATGCCTGCTATGTTTGTACTTCGGACTGAAGAAAATTATCTGCATATGTAAAAAACAAAGATGCTTTACGACGCCGAACTCGCCATGCTAAGGATTCGGCGCACACCGCTACCGGTTCGGGAGAAGTTTAAAGTTTCGGGCACAGAACAAAGTGTTTAAAGTGCAACAGTGATGAGAAATTAAGGATGTGTGTTGGATCATCATTTCATCGTCCATGTATTAAAGAAGCGATCACTCGAGTGACGATGGTATCTACAGTCAGTGAGTTAACATGCTACACAAGTTTGCATACAAAACACTTAAAATGGGAATACAAATAACGATTGCATAAGTGTCTTACATGGGTGTTTATTGTGTTTTTTGTGTTATATTGTCATCTCTGTTGAATTTTTTAGTCAGCCCTTAGTAAAAGTAACCATGGTTTTATTATATTAGTCATAGCCATGCTTTCTGGCATTTTGGAGATTAATTTGACTCTTATTTGAATGTAGCAAACTTTATATGTCGGTATACTGTATGTGTATTTGCAAACCCTTTATACAAAACATCACATGTGCTGCTTTCTTTTGTGTCCGTTTTACAGAAAAATGCCAACATAAAGCTTTCAGTTTGTCATCCAGGAGTTTTTATTTAGTATATGAAAGATGACACAGCAACAAATGCAAGAGCAGGAGATGAAACGAAGATGATGATGATGAGACGACAGGAGCCATGGATCTTAAAATCCGTCCGGAGGAGATGTCTTTAAATACACCTGTTTGTGCACAGATATAAACTTCATATGTAAATAAAGTACCGCGCTATTATTACTACAGCTGCTTGTCAGTTTATTGAAAATGATTGCTTAATAAGGATCACATCTTAAAAAACACAGAAATGGTAAGATGCAACAAAATGTTAAATATAACCATCATTAACTTAACCACTGCAACATAGCTTTTTAAATACTTGTGTATATTCAGAGTTGATTCTTAACGAGTAGATTTTCTAATGATTTCTCAAAAGTTTTTATTTTTGAGATGCAAGTAAAGGGATTTTCAGTCCTATTCAGCTATTCGAGGCAGTTCTTTATAGACAAAAGTATTTATTGATTGACACATTATTAATATTGAAATAGCTATTAGATAGTTACCTTGTGTTTCATGTGATGCTCAACTATTAACGTTTTCATGATTAAAGATATTACACCTCTTATAATTTGTAAGTATGTTTACATCGCCATAGAACTATAATTACAAACTTAACGTTACATATTTAGACACACGTGCATATTTTAAAATAAGATTATTTTATATAAATGTAAAACTATGACTCGTTATATTCTTTAAAATATTGTGTATATAGTATAATGGCACATTAGGTAGATGAACGCTTTATTTGTAATTATCCTACTTCATAAAGTTTACTATTGCTTATTGATCTGATAATGTCTCGTCGTGAGATCGCTCGTGTGCAGCCAACATAAACTTCAAGAGTAACACCGCGGATGGAGCAAACATCTCTATCTTCTCATCTTGGCTTTCACCGTGCAAACAGCCACCTCAGTTATTTTCTTTATGTTTGTTGTATGATGATGCGATTTCACTCCTGTCAGATTAAAGTGACTTCCTCACGGTAAAACAGGCGCAGTTGTGTGACGTTACATCCAAGTAGGCGTATTAAGGGCGGGGTTTTCTGAAGCGCTGCGGCGCTATTGGCTTGACAATGCGTCGTGATTTTGGCTACACAGCTGGAGGTCTGAGGCTATTGGCTCCGCGAGGCCCATTTGAAGCCCTGGCTCGCACAGGCCCGATAGTGCAACTGAGGCTAATGGGCTTTGCCAGACATCAAAAGGGCTAGATACAGCGCTTAAGGACAAACACCAGGAAAGATGGATGGTCTGTGATTTTGCTCAAACAAATTCAACAGCACCTGCAGAAGTGTGAGATGGACAAAATACAATGTGAGATTGAAGCTGATAAGGCTAAGGTTCGAGGATTATCTGAACAACTGCAAAATGAAAAAAGGGACAAAAAGAAACTGTTAAACCAGAATGAGATTTGATTCAATTTGTCTTGAAATCAAATTTAGCAACAAGACTGTTTTATAACAAGGACATCAACTAAAGAAACTAGCAGCTGCAACAAGCAAGTAACTGAACAACAAGTTACTGAAAATCAACAACGAATGGCTCTGCTGAGAGAGCTACCACATGATCACTGTGAAAGCGGTGATTTAGATAGAGAGGTTAAATCACCTTTTCACACCTATGTCTCAAAGAGCAGATCTATGGTCAGACTCGCTCCTGTAATTGTCAAAAACAGAAGGACTGAAATTGAAGTTGACAATGAGGAGGAGTATGAGGAGAATGGAGAGAGACGAACTCGCACTGTTACAAAAATGGTGAAGAAATATGTTCCACATAGAACATACCAGCCAGCAACACCTGAGCAGATTGACAAATGGTCAAGGGAACTGCCCGATGTATACAAGCATCCATTGAAGGTTTGGCAAGTTCTACAAAAACTGCACAAAATCTACACACTACATCCATTAGATGGAGTAGTCATTCTCAATGTCAATTTGAGGGACAGTGACCAAAACAGGCTAACTGAAAGTGTCAGCATCAAAGTTGGTGAGTCTCAAGAGAACATTGAAGCTGGATGGGAAGCCGTAAAGACATTCTTATTTGAATCAAAACCTGCAGAGATTGATTGGGGTAAAATTACATCTTGCATGCAAAAGACAGGGGAAAGTGTCACAAGGTTTGAAGATCGCTTTAAACAAACTTGGCTGGAACATGCTGGTTTGAATGACAGTGAGCATTTTAACAAGGACACTGGTATGCCTTTAAAAACTGCATTTGTAATTGGACTGAAACCAGAGATTTCTAAAGCTCTGAAAATTCGTTATGAAGACTGGGACACCATTGGGGTTGCTTTTAATCAGCTGGTTGAATGGTCAACAAAGATTGAAAGAACACAAGATGTCCAGCTGAGAGCCTTACAAACAAAATCTGTGAAGAACAACAAGAGAGTGGAACATCACAAACACACAAGTGCAAACACCAAACATGGAAGATGCAGGTATTGCAACAAGGAAGGACACTGGATTCGAGATTGTAGCATAAAAAAAAAGAGACCAAAATGTTGATGAGGACCACCTGGATAGAAGATTTCAGCAGCTGACAGTAGAACAAAAACAGACGCTACTAAACGCTGTTAAGTGGCAGGGAAACTAAAGAACCCCTCTCTACAGCACCAGCTAGTGGCATTTCATCCAAGACCAGATGGAGTTTTTTAAAACAGAAGCATACAGAGAAAACTCAACAATAGAAGCAAAAGGGGATGTCCTAGCAGATGATGCTGTTAGTCAAGCAGTGAAGGAGACGGGTGCACAAGCGGCATTAAGGAATTTCAAACAAGAAAGACACTTGACTTTAGACATTAAGCAAGTTGAAGATGACGTCTCCAGAGAACAAATGTTGTTGATGAAAGGTTCCGCAAAACAGAGGGATGATAAGCAAGACAGCAATTATGCCCATAAGAAACCTCTATTAAAGTGCCCATCTTATGACTGCTTTTCCACAAGTTATATAGGTGTATGAGTTCCATAAAGCATGTTTCAAAAGTTGTTTGCTCGAAATAGCTTGTAGGAAAAGATTGTTACCCATCTCTAGTAGCCTCTGTTTCAGGGCAGTTCAGATTGTGCCGTTTCGAGCTAGTCTTACATATTTATGAGCTGCTGCTCCTTTGATCACGCCCCACTACTAACGTCATGTGATCATGCGCATGCTCAGTGGTATCGTGAGCAGTACAGACCATACTGTGTTATTATTTTTATATATTATTATTAACGGTTTATGTTGCCAACAGACAAATCATGCAGAAAAGTATCACTAATAAGTACACTACAGGAGAAGAAACTCATGACACACAATGATTCCAGAGTAAATTGTGATGTTACGTTAGCAGTCACAACAATAAACTCGTTTTCCCTGGACAATGCTAACATATTCCCATTATAAAACATTTTCAAGCGCATTATTTTCGCAAATTACAGAAATTAAGACCCGGCGGGGGATGTATACTGCTTGTGGACCGCGTGCTAATTGCTAGAAGCTAGCGGGAGGTCCGGACCGTAAAGTTATAAGAGGCTCGGGGGTTAGCCTCGTCAGAAAAGCCGGGGCGGTAAGGCCCGGTCTCGGTGTGTCAAACACATCATGACACACAAAGATTCCAGCGTAAATTGTGATGTAGCAGTCTGAACAATACACTCGTTTTCCCTGGACAATACTAACATATTCCCGTTATAAACATTTTCAAACGCATTATTTTCGCAAATTACAGAAATTAAGACCTGGCGGGGGATGTATACTGCTTGTGGACCGCTTGCTAATTGCTAGAAGCTAGCGGGAGGTCCGGACCGTGTATATATCTATGCGGACCGTAAAGTTATTAGAGGCTCGCCTCGTCAGAAAAGCCGAGGCGTACGGTCTCGGTTAGTTTGGCAAAAAGCTTTTAGCTCTAGCATCATAAATGTAGTATTTTGTGACAGAAGATGACAACATGCAAAATACAACGTGACTTCTTACCTTTTGTGATGAAACAACGCGATCGCAAATCGAATCCAGTCTGTTTCAGATGTGTGAATGATCCATGAAAGTCCAATAAAATACATCCAATGACCATTTTTGTCCACAAATGCTTATAATCCGTGAAATATAGATACATAGTCTGTTGTTTACATCAGATTTTGCATGAAGGTCTTATCACCTACAATCTGAGGACTGTTTGCGTCGTAACACACTGTATATAAGATTACTCCGGGTTCCAATAACCACGCGTTAAAACAGGGGTGAGCAAACTCTTTTGGAGGTTAATTTTGAACCCTAAATTTTCCAAATGCTGGAGTACAACAGTCCTGCGCGTGAGAATTTCCCTCTTCTACTGGGCTAGAATAAGCCAGTCTTCGAGGTAATTCAATATGCGGATGCCGCTCTGTCTGATTTGGTAAATGTGCGTGGTGCCAGAGATAATCTGAAGGGCAGAACTTTGTATTGGTATGCTGTCCCGTCGAACGCGAATCTTAAAAGTGGCCTGTGACGAGGTGCTATCGGAATGTGAAAGTAAGCGTCTTTCAGATCCACTGATATGAACAAATCGTCCGGTCGAATTAGTGCCATGATTCATCTGCCTGTAAGCATTTTGAATTGCCGTTTGGCAAGAGCGCGATTCAAAACACGTAGATCCAATATCGTTCTGAGGCCGCCGTCTTTCTTTGGAACGAGAAAATAACGACTGTAAAAGCCTGATTCGCTTTGATCCGCCGGGACCGTCTTTATTGCGTCTTTTAATAATAAAGAACGCACCTCTTCCCTGAGGATCTGCATGCGATCGTCTAGGACAGTGGTGTAGATAACGCCGCGAAACCGGGATGTCTCCAAGCGAATTGAAGTGAATAACCGTTTTGGATTATGTTTAGAATCCACCCCGGCATACCGGGGGTGGTTTGCCAAACGTGAAGTTTGATGGCGAACGTCGATATGCTTATGGACGGTGAGCCGTGTGTGTGTGTGTGTACAAAGGAGGAAATATGCTCTTTTTGTGAAAAAATTAGTTCAGGGAGGCGGCGTCGGTGCTGGGTCCAGCGTAATCCTAGGACGGGGACCACAGGGTTGAGGTGGACCAGCTGCTTATGCAGGCCGCTGGCGCTTAACCTCTGGTTCAGCTCTCTGCTGGGGTTGTGATGGTGCTGGGTTGGGTGTTGAGCTGGCGGGGGTTTTGGGTGGCAGGTCTCAGACGCGGAGGCAGATGTCTTAGGAAGGAAATGCCCGATGGCTTGAGACGATTTCTGTGCCTCTGTGAAACCCCTCCACAGCATGGCCGAAGTGCCCTGACGGCGACACGGGCGAGTCAAGAAGGGCAACCCAATCCGTGTCCTTGATTTCCGTCAGGTTCAGCCACAGATGTCTCTCCAAGACAACCAGGCTAGCCATGGCTCTCCCCACAGCCTGAGTGGCAACTTTAGTAGTGCGGAGGGCCAGGTCAGTCACGCTGCGCAGGTCTTTAAAGGATGCGGGGTAGGACGCCAGAGATGAAGTGAGACGGCAGGGCTTTGAAGGGTGGTTCATCTTTGCCCTCCAACCACTGGCCGAGGATGGGCAGAGGCGGGCAGGAACAGACTCCTCGAGCGGCGGCAGCTTGATGTAGCCGTGTTCGTGGAGTAAGGGGCGTGCCAGGACTTTGTGAGCTCCTGGTATACCTCTGGAAAGAACGGCGCTTGCCGCAGACGGAATGGTTGACGACGCCCGGGCTGCAGGAACCATTCATCCAGTCGGCTGAGTTGTGGCTCTGACGCCGGCGACCACTGAATACTGAGCTCCGCTGTTGCTTGCGACAAGATGCGAATGAGCTCCGAGTTGGCGCGACTCGCTGGGTTCTTCAGTGGTGCCGGCGTGGGTGTCGTCATCCAAAGCCGCCCAATCCTTTAACTCCTCAGGAAGGAGCTTGCAGTGGGCGCAACCCGCCTCGGTGAGCATGGCCTCTGCATGGGCGGGACCCAGACAGAGGACGCACTCGTTAGGGAGATCCTCCACGGGCAAAGGGGCTCGGCATGAGCCACAGTGCCGAAGCGACATTATCTCAACACGCTTCTTCGCTCTTTTAGGTGGAAATTCGCTCTTTGTACTCAACCGGAAAACAGCAGGGGGAACACGCTGGGTGTTTAGAAGTCCGCTGCAGTGCTCTGGTCGAAGGCGAGTAAGGGCTGCTTCTTCAGAGCAGCGAGAAGGTTCGTGCTGAAGGAGAAAAACAGTGAGCTTTTGGCGCTTGATCCCCGACTTATATAATGGCGTGGACCCCACCCCGCGCGGGTTCAAACGCCATGGTCTGTATTTTCTACAGACGTTAACAAATAGGCTTTAATCGCGGAGTTTCCTGACGCAATGCGAAGTGAACCGCATTGAAAGGGAACTTCATCTTGCATTTCACATAACTGAATGCTACTTTACTGCAATACTGTTAAGTTTAATTTACTTAAATATAGGTATATTTATTTTAAATGGCCAATTTATGTTTTCTGTATATTTAATTTTAAAATTTATCAAAGTTGATTTTGCATTAACTTAAGGAGTTTCACTGTTCCTGTCACCTAAGTATAGAATAATGTAAAATCACTTAAATAGGCTGTGCCGAAAACCGAGATATGTATTGAACCATGGATTAACTGTATTATTGCATCCCTAACTCATTGTATGATTCAGTGTTGTCAAAAGTATTCATATTCATTACTCAAGTAGAAGTATAGATACTAGGGTTTAAAAGACTTTTGTAGAAGTTGAAGTATCAACTCAAGCTTTTTACTCAAGTAAAAGTGAAAAAGTACTGGTTTCAAAACTACTTACAGTATAAATGTAAAAGTAATTTAAGGAAAAAATGTCATTACGGAAAAAAGCCTAGGCCGCGCCACAGGGGCCTTTTGTGCACTACCCTATCTCCTCTAAAACATGTTTCTAAAGGCCATAATAACTATAGTGTTATATTAGAAATGTTAATGTTAAAAAATTTGGGATGCACTAGGGCCAGGGGTAGGCAACGTCAGTCCTGGAGTGTCGATGTCCTGCAGATTTTAGCTCCAACCCTTATAAAACCTTGGCTACCTGGAGTTTCAGGTGACTTTATAAACCTTTATTAGTTTGTTCAGGTCTGCTTGTTTAGACCTGGAGCTAAACACTGAAGGACATCGGCACTCCATGTTGCCTACCCCTGCACTAAGCTATCTGTTTCAACCACATACGGTATATGCCCCGGGTGTCCCTCATAAGCCTTGAAAAGTGAAGCCTCTGGCTCTTTGATCAACCCCTGGTGGCTGGCTGCAGTACAAGTCATAAACCCCGCCCTCTCCATTCAAACGAATGGGACTCTGCTCTAAATAAAAAAATTATTTACACTTCCAATAAAAGTTTCCGAAAGATGGTTTTGGTCCTTTCAAGTAGTTTTTATCACGCTGGTATATGTTCAAGTCTTCATTATTGTGGTAAGTTTCATTTTAGCATGTAATTTGATGCAATAGAAACGGGGCGTGACGTTATAATGGCGTGGTTGAATTGGTCGTGCGGGCGTTTGGGCGGAAGTTTGATACCGCCTCTGGGTCCACGGACGATTCCTTCTGCGCATGCCTTGGCTCCAAACTGATGTTTTTACGTAACATGGCGGCGACCGTGGTCGGACATTTTTGGCTTCAATTCATTTCAATGGTGGGAGGCGCCGTCGCGTCGTCCATCTTTTTTACAGTCTATGATATGCCCATTAAAAATGAACGCATTTTAATACAATTCAAACAAATACATTAAAGCAGTGGTTCTCAAACTGGGGACGGCGAGATGGTGCCAGGGGGCCCCAGTTTTATAATATTTTATGAAATACATTACTTTATTATAAATTCTGTGTAATTAAACCTCAGAAAAATAAGGCTACTAAACAAAAGCAATATGTTTTGTTTAATTCAAATTGTAAGTTTTAGAATGTTTATGTCATACATTTTCTTTGGGGGGTCATGAAGGAATCCACTGTACACAAGGGAGGCGGAAAAAAAAGGTTTGATAACCACTGCATTAAAGAACCATATATGTGTACTACTGAGCATTAACATGTGTTCCATAGAGAGGAAGATATGATGACTACTTGCCTATAAATATTGTAATGGTGCAAAAAGTCAAACTTCAGAGCAGGGCCGCTGATGGCCAAACTTTTACAGTGGTGCCCTCTTTAGTTAAAAAACAACAAAATCACACACAACTATAGTATGTGTGAGAATAGAAATATGCTATTGTTCTCATTTATAATTGTATTTTGACAGCAACACAAACTACAAATATGCAATTAGACATTATAGCCTATATTTCTGCATCTGTACTTGTGTAGCTAATGGACTTTAGCTCTTTCCCCGCCATTGACGAGATATCTCGTCAATTAAGAGAAAACGCTTCCCCGCCAATGACGAGATTTTCCGTCTTTCCGCAATACCGCTATTATCCACCAGGTGGCGCCCTTCCGCAACTTTTTAAAACCGGAAGTATTGCCCTATGGCAAGCTGCTGCATGTCCGTGTCTGTTTTAAAGATCGCTCTGGATGGGATCTCTATGAAAAGTTAGTCACAAAAATTGAATTATTTTGATTTTTGCTCAAAATATTGTGTTTTTGCAAAAACCTACCCATATTCAAAAGCTGATTGCAAAAGAACCACTAAAGGTAGGATGAAACGTTTTTTTTTGTTTGAAAGCAGAGGGTCTTTTCTTTCATTTGGTATATTGTATGTTTATTTATTTAAAGAAGAACATTTTCTGGAAGGCATTAAACAACGCTGGCGCTGGCTGGCAGCTTTTTTTAAAAACGCTGGCGGTGAAAGAGTTAGTATACTTTACTTTAGTCAGTATAAATCCAAGCAATTTTGGAGAATTACTAAATGTCTTTCTTGTAAGTAAATTAAAAGTCAGGTTTAAGGAAACAGCTGATGTCTATTAACAAAAGCAAAAGTTGTTATGTATGGTTATGTGTTTGATTGATTTAACACTCAAGCATTCAGCTAAGTAGGTTTTGTTAATGCAAATAAAATTGAGGGCAGTTATTAGCATATACAAAACAACAGATGTCTTTAGCATAGATATATTTGCCATGCTTCAAAACGCAACACAGCACAATGTCATTTAAGTTAAACAACTGAAGTTACATGATATAAATTGGTATTGTTACACTATTTAAATCAAACAGATGAGTTGGTGTCAGCAGACAGCTATATATTTACACAGGCTTGTGAATGTGAACTGACCTGAAAGTGATGCACGAGTTTTATTTCGTACTTATCCATTTGAAGACAGAATGCCGCGGTCTGTTACTGTACAAACGGATGGTGGATGATATCAAAACATTGCGAGAGCAAACTGCTCTGCATGCTTTCTAATCGCTCTCGCAGTTCTTTTATGTTTCTCTGTGCAGCAGCATCAAACAAATTTTTGATCATCTGCAGTCAGCTGGGGGGGCGGGGATTGCGTTCAAACCAATAGGGTGTCGGAATGGTGTATGTTTATACTTCTCATCCAACCACAATCGCATTCATCTGGATGATGCAATTTATCAAGATAGGTTTTTTTAACGATGACAAGCCGGAATGTAAAAAAAGGAAACAAGCCAAAATAATAGAAGTAACAAGGTGATTTTTAAAATGTAAGGAGTAGAAAGTACAGATAATTGCGTGAAAATGTAAGGAGTAGAAGTAAAAAGTAGTCTGAAAAATAATTACTCCAGTAAAGTATAGATACCCAAAATATCGAAGTAAGGTAACGAAGTATTTGTACTTCGTTACTTGACACCTCTGATTATTATTGCATCATCAACAACATATGTTACAAATACTGTAGTCTGCTTCACTATTTTTTTCTGCCAATTTTTTACTTTTACTCCATACATTTTCCACAAATATCTGTACTTTTGACTTCTTACATTTTCAAAATAGGCTTTTTACTTTATTTTTTTAAGCTGTATTTTTTTATAGAGATTTGTCTTGTTCCCATATGCATACTCTCCGGTCCACCTGTCTGTGCATCTCACACCTCCGAGACTGGCACATCACCCAGGTAGACAGAAGCCCTTCCAAGCTCCTAATAGTTGTATTTTTCTTGGCACGTTGTTTAGGTGTGTGATGAATAAAATACTCGACACCTAATTAGCCACAAGACAAATTTATTTAACTTGTCTTGCTAAGATGTATGACTCGTGAGAAGCTCATGTAATGAGTTAGCTAAAGATTTGCTAACGCAATAAGCCTATAAACTTAAGAGAAACAAAATAACTAAGCCATATTACCACAGATCTTTCTTTCTGCTTCATGTGTCTACAGAAGAGCCAATGAATTTTGGCAAGCAGAAATTGCTTCTGCTGGCGACGCCCTGCCGGGCAAGTATAAATTGAGCAGCAGGTGCACTGCATTAGTACTGGAGCTGAGCGTTCTGCTCTACTAAAAGGTTTGTGTACTAGGAGTTCTTTCTCTGCTGTTCAGGTCCGATCTTTGGCGTGAAGGTGTTACAGCTGAGTAGTTGATATCCGGGACTAGCTGTCAAAATATGATTTACGACCTCTTGATTTACGACCTCTTTGACAGGGGGCGGGACTATCAATCAAAAGCTGTACAAGCTGTCTACTTTAGACAGCGAGTGTGTAATCGTTTTACGACATGTCATTTAGCGGGTTGTTTTTCCTGTGTGTGTTTTATGTCAAGTGTATGCTGTCATGTTTATTGACAGCTCGTGTTTGACAGCTCGTGTTTGACAGATGCCGCCAGCGTCTCTCTCACCCATCCCTCCCTCCTTTCTCGTCCGTGCGCGTCTCACCACTGAGTGTCTCTCAGCGGGTTTGTGTTGTTGAATCTAAAGTTTTGCAACATCAAAAGTTTATTTAAAGTCAAACAAGAATCATATATAGATATATATATATATATATATCTCATGTTTTATTTAGATATTTGTCCTAATAACGTGTTTTTATCTGTTTACAGGTTAGGATACAGACCACAACGCTTTGGACGTGTCTTTAAAAAAGAGAAAAATCAGAGACTTTTTGGATTTGTCTGGGAACATTTTAAACATTTTGTGGCAAATTGGATTTAACACATTTCGGATACTGGATACCTGTGTTTGAATTGTCACAGAGCTTGTCACATTTTAAAAGCACATGGGTAAGTGTCTAATTATAAATTGTTTTGTTGTTGTTTTAAACTTATGTTCTTAATACAATTTTGTTTTATTTTTCATCGTTTATATAATCCGTTTTTATACTCATTCTGGTTTAGAGTTTTTTCACTGTTTTAAATATATTGTTTTGCTGTTGTTTTAAACTTGTGTTCTAAATACCTTTTGATTATTTTTTCATTGTTTATATAATCCGTTTTATACTCATTTTGGTTTAGAGTTTTTTTCATTGTTTTAAATATATTGTTTGTTTTTGATATTTTATACTCGTTATATTTTTGGTTTAGTTTTATTGTGTTTACATTGTTTGATTATTTGAAAATTTTGGGGTTTCACTGTGTTTTTGAATATTGTGGTAAAAATGGCCCAAAAACGTAATTCGGACTCTGGTTGTAGTCAGGCGAATAAAATTATAAGGCGCAATGAATCCACGTTTGATATAATTGATTATGAATTGGGGATGTAAATACTGATAGAAACTGTCAGAGCTATGAATGGAAATCACAGTAATGTAGACGGTTTCGCAGAGTTGATAAATACGGAGTATGGTCTTAGATCCTGATGTTTTAAATACGCATCAAGTTTTTGAGGTTCCAGAAGCTGGATTTATAAATCAGCAGCTTGAACCTGGGGCTTCAGATACTGATTTTATCAATAATCAAATTGAACCAGAGGCTCCAGTCGTTGATCTAAACGACCATCAGGTTCTCGACGGGGCATCCGAGAATTTACATGTTCAACAGGATGGTGAGGGGTCGTACGACCCCCATCATAATTCTGAATTGACTGATATGGGTCTTACGCCCGAAGATGTTGAGAGACTCGTGAGAGACGAGGGTGAATTGAATGGTTTTACCATCGTTCCTCGTACAAGATTTAACAGTCTGGAAATACGTAGGAATATAAATATGCGGTCAATAGCTTCTACAGATATGGCCTCGTACGTTCTATTTTTGGACGGTGTTCTAGATGACATAGTCTCTCTATCTAGAATATTAGGGGGCGCAGGTGGTATAATGCATGTTTTATTACACAGGGAATCATTATCGGCCGATGTAAATGCGTTGCTTACGCCCGTCAACGATTATAGCGTCTCTGCGCTGTCAGATCAGCTTGAAAAAATCATGCAAAGCAACACGGACGTTGATGGCAATCTGATGTTAAATGTGTCTATTGTCAGAAACAAAACGGTGGTGTACGCAGAAAATTACGCGACCAATCTATTTTGCCCTACAAATATGTCTGACAAGCTATGCTTCGCACTTTGTCTGGCACATTTTGAACCCCCAAAAAACAGACCCAGAATTAATACCCATTGCTGCTTCCATTCAAAATGCTGCTGGATTTTCAATCCAAGACATGATACGATTTAATGACGTCGCATTGTTTGAGAGATTGCTAAACATCAAAATTGTAGTTTTTCACAGATCAAGCACAGGTGCTTTGGAAAAATACATGACAAAAAATAAGCCCCACTACAAGACGGTGTTTCTCTATCTGTCAGATAGTCATTACTTCATGATAAAAAATTTGAAAGCGTTTATCGGATGCGATTACGTCTGCGACTATTGCTTCAACGGTTTTTCTAATAAAAGAGATCATAAATGCAGATACGCATGTGACATATGCAATGCCCCCGACTGTTACAAACACGCCGCGAAGACGATACATACCGTGGTCATTGTTTGAGGTACTGTAAATCAGAATATTGTTATGAAATGCATAAAAAACCTCCACTGAGTCAGCAGTTTGCTCAATGTGATGTGACCAAATACTGTCATGTAATCGTCGTTATCATATTAGCGGTGACAAGCCAAAACCGCACAAATGCACACCGGAGAAGTGCATGCATTGTGGTATGGAGTTGACACCCGATGTGGCTCACCAGTGTTTTATTCAGCCCTTAAGGCTCGATAAGCCCAGTGAGAAATACATCTTCTATGATTTTGAGACTCGTTATGAGGGTGGGAAGCATGTTGCAAATTTTGTTTGCGCCATCACTTTTGCGGGTGAAGAATTCACAGCAGAGGGCACCGACTGCGTCGCACAGCTAGTGCAGAGATTCAGACACCCTAGGTACACCAACTACACGTGGATAGCTCACAATGCTTCTGGCTTTGACAATTTTATTCTTTTGGAATATTTCACAAAGGTGGGGCTCACTCTTAAAATCACGATGCAAGGCTGCCGTCTGATATTAATGTATGACGAAAGCTACAAGCAAAGATTTCTCGATAGCTTCTCATTTCTCCCAATGCGTCTAGCCAAGACTGCATCTGCCATGAATCTGACCTGTGCAGAGAAGGGTTATTTTCCACATCACTTTAACCGGGTGGAGAATGAAAGCTACATAGGCCCCTATCCGGACAAAAAATTGTACGGATATGACACAATGTCAGAGAAGGACAGGGAACAGTTTGACGATTGGTACAAGTCCGTAGAGTTTAACGTATTTGACTTTAAAAAAGAGTTGGCACTTTACGGGACGAACGATATTGTTTTGTTGAGAGAGGCGTGCATGAAATATCGTGATGAGTTTATACAGTGCACTGCCCTTGACCCCTTCAGATACACAACTCTGGCTGCGTGCTGCATGGCCGTGTGCAAGACCCATTATCTGCAGAGAGACACCTTAGCGTTGACACACAACGGCGCCTATCTGACTAAGAACAGAGCCTATTCAAACGCCTCCATCGAATGGCTTGAATATGTCAGTCATTCGCGAGGCGTCGATGTCCAGCATGCATTAAATCGTGGTGAAATGTCGTTCGGATCATATCAGCTGGACGGTTTTTACATCAATAACGGTCAAAATCATAGTCAATATCATAAACAAAATGAAAGATGCGCTCTGGAGTTCCTCGGTTGCCTTTGGCATTCGCACTCATGCAAATATAATGAATATGACATTCATCCTGTGACAAAATTGACGCACGCTGTACACAGAAGACAGCATGAGGCCAAAATGGATGTTTTGGAGAAGGCATATGGGTTGAATGTTGAGGTGATGTGGGAGTGTGAATGGAACGCTGCTAAGCAGTCTGATCCTGACGTAATCGCATTTATGTCCACTTACACGCACGCCGGGAGACTGAAACCCCGCAACGCTCTATTTGGCGGACGCACTAACGCGTACAAGCTCTATCATAAAGCCGCCGAAGGTGAGAAAATCAGATATGTTGATTTTACAAGTCTGTATCCCTTCTGTCAGGCCAAGAAGTGCTACCCGATAGGACATCCCCAGATAATTTTAAAGGATTTTGAACCCCTTGAAAATTATTACGGGCTTATCAAAGCATCAGTGTTACCCCCAAGAAAACTGCTGCACCCCGTGCCCCCATACAGAGCCAATAATAAACTGAATTTCCCTCTCTGCGCAACCTGCTGTGAGGAGCAGAATCAGTCTACCCCTGCGATCACACAGATGAACAGCATACACTTTCAGGGTGTTGGGTAAGCCTCAAGCTGTTAAAGGCTATCGAGAAGGGTTACATTGTGACAAAAGTGGACGAAGTGTGGCATTTTCCCCAATCCTCAGAAACCTTGTTTTGTGAATTTGTCAAAACATTTTTACAATACAAGCAAGAGGCCAGTGGGTACCCCGCACACGTAGTGACAGATCAGGACAAAGAGGCATACATTGCTGATTACTTTGAGAAAGAGGGGATACAAATGAATCCTGATAAGATAAGCCACAACCCCGCGAGACGATCTATCAATAAGCTGTTGCTAAACAGTTTGTGGGGTCGTTTTTCTATGCGAGAAAATCTGCCCACCACAGTGTTGCTTTCAGATCCGGAAGAGTTTACGAGATACATTTTTGGCATGGCGTACGAGATTAAACACTTTTTGTTTGTGTCAGACAAAGTAGCTCTAGTGCAATGGATCCATCCGAACGGCAAAGGCGCGCGCACGCGTGACAAACATATTTCTCGGCGCCTTTACCACAGCCCACGCACGTCTAAAATTGTATGACCTTATGGACAGGCTGAATGAGTGTGTGCTTTACAGCGATACCGACAGTGTGATTTTCACGTCTAAAGACGGCGAGTGGGACCCTCCCCGCTGGGGCCGTATCTAGGTAATCTGACTGATGAAATTGGGGATGATGATTTTGCGGTCGAGTTTGTGTCGTGCGGTCCAAAAACATACGCCTACCCTAACGCAAAGGGGAGCACTGTCCTAAAGGCCAAAGGCATCGTGCAAAATTATACAAACTCCCAAATTATCACATTAGACACTCTGGTTGATCTTGTCCGTGATTATGTTAATGAGGGTGACAGTCAGAGGCTACAGCATCCATTCTCTTTAATTGTAGCGGGGCCATCCAACAGTGGGAAATCAATCTTTGTTAAGATGTTGTTGGAAAATGCTGTAAATTTGATTTCTGAAAAGATTGAGAATATTGTAATTATATATGAATGTTGGCAAAAAATGTATGAAGAAATATCAAGAATGTACAAAATTAAATTCATTGAAGGGATTCCACAAACTCTGAATAATGATCATTTGTTTCCTGTTAATAAAACATCTCTGCTAATTCTAGACGATGTCATGCGTGATGCTTCTGGAAACATCGAAGTGGAAAAGGCATTCACTCAGTATGTACACCACAGAAACTTGAGCGTTATTTATATTGTACAGAATTTATTTTGCCAGGGAAAGTCAAGCAGGACTATAGCTTTGAACACAAATTATCTAATTCTTTTTAAAAAAACCCGAGACACAAATCAGGTCATGGTTCTAGCCAGACAGATGTACCCCGGAGAAACAAAATATTTTATGGAGGCTTACAAAGACGCAACCAGTCAACCTTTTGGGTATCTTATGATTGACTACTGTATAAAGCCAAAACACCGGAGCTGTATCGTCTCAGAATAGATTTGCTTTCACCGCATCCAGTGGTGTACGTCCTGAAAAGAAAACAAAGAGTTTGAAAATGTCTGATAGACTTTGTAGAAACCTCCCTCTTTTAAAACTTCTATTTAAATCATCACCCAAACAGAGACGTGTTATTCTACAATCTGCCACGGATGATTTTGTTGTGGCATTGTGCGAACTAGCTCTTAATTTATTACACGGACATATACCTCTAAAGCATGTGCAGTACCAAAAATTGAAAAAGAAGAAACGTGAGATAAAAATCGTTGCGGACAAGAAGATTAGTGTGGTGAGAAAGAGACGTTTGATAAACCAGCAGGGTGGTTTCCTTCTTCCCTTCCTAAGCGTTGCTATCCCTTTTATTACAAGCCTGATTGCCTCTAGATAAAGACCAGAGAATGGAATTTGCGGAAAAAATGTATCTAGTCCCACAGCACCAACTGGATAAACTAAAGACCGAATCCCCTCGTGAATCTATTCAACAGAATGTCGAGAGCGATATGGATGAATCTATACGAAATATTTTGCACAGAAATGATTTGGATGTTTATGAAAAAGCAAAGTTGTACTCGAACGCCTTACAGAGATTTTTAACAATCGCAAAACACAGAGACCGTGAAGTCAACACTTTAACATTAAGCCTTCCCCCCTCTGATCACACAGATAAGGAGCAAACTACTTTGGCTGTTAAGGATGATGCTGCAGACGATGTTGTGACTGATGTGTTAAACAATTCTCCGCAAAAAAGTTTAAAAAACATCAGATACATTTTAGATAAAATGTCTAAAGCTAAAGATGTATCTTCATGGACAGGTTCAGGGGAATTTGTGTTTAAGGGAAGACCTATACATGGGTCCCATTTGTTTGATTTAGTGAAAAGTGTTACCCCTTCGCATAAGATCAAAGACGAACACAGACCTGTATGCTGGTCAGAGTTTTTAGAGGCGATCTCATTGTTAAATATGCCCTATTCTATACTACCAAACCATGCAGTCAGACAGGCTGTTCAGTCTTTTAAATCACCGGCCACATCACTTGGTGTGCCGGCTCCTTACGGAAAAAGTAAAAAACGAAGATCACGGGCTCGAGCATCTGTTGTTCTATCGGATGAACCTCTGTTTAAATCACCCAATCTAGATTATAACAAATGGTTACGTTTCTAATTTTTTTTTCCATTGATATTGTTGTTGTTATATGTCTGTATTAATAAATAAAAAACAATCTTTCTGAAAAATCTTGTTCTGGTTAATAGTGTATTTATTGAATAAACAAAAAAACATTATACAAACATGTATCCCGTCTGCACACACTGAACACATTTAAACACATTTTTATAACAATCAGACGGTTTTATCTTTTTCACAAAACACGATACCATGTTGTCATTTTTAAGCAGATCATCTGTATACTTTTTTAAAACATTTTCATATTCACGATCCATGCACATATTATACAGGAAAAAAACACAATGCTGACAGCAGGTATCTGTTGAGAAATCCTGGACTTGCTTGGCAGAGTATTGCACTGTTACAGAATTGAGATTTAAAAAGTTGTTGATTTGATGGGGAAAAAGGTAATGATCCGGTCTGTTGCCAAAACTGTCAAAAAACAACCCACTCCGTATTTGTTTATGTAAATAGCTAACCAATGTTCGCCGGGGAGTCCGGACGGGTGTGTATTAATTATGACCATGGCAGGCACTGTTCTTAAGGGGTCAGCTGGTAAATGGTCACATGGCACCACTCCTAGGAAATGTGTGTTGCATGAGATTTTATCCATTAGGCTCGTTAGTTGCAGCGTGTTCATGATTAATAGTAATCAATCATAACCTGTCGGCGATTAGATATTTCCAGAATTGAATCATAAATCGCATATACGATCAGAGTTATCGTATTTTGGAGAGGCTGCCTAAAACGAAGTTCTAATCTGATATTGCCTGATTTGACTAGCGACACGTGACGCCCACATTCTTCATCTGGTGTGAGGTTAAACGCGTAGAGTGTATATCCGTGCAGAAAGGCCTCTCTATCGATAGACAGAGCTTCATTTTTCAAATGTTTTCCCGAGGCCAATGCTAGCTGGTAAAATTCCCTTACAGCAGCACCGCTTCCAAAGTCAGGCTGGAGAGGTTTTGAAGGTGTCTGAACACCGTCAGAATAGATCGCCAAGAATTCCAGATCGTAGTTTTTAAATGCAAAGGGGTTTTTATTATAAGCGCCTGTAAAAGCGTCATTATCAACCATCGCCAGAACGATGGATTTGGGTAGGGTTCCTAAAAATAAGTTTTCTTGGTTACATACACGGGAACCAGCAGGTATGGAGAAGTTTTTCAAACACACTCTGTCGATGGGGTATTTGGCTGTAGCTGATAACAGAGCCTGAGCGTGCCCCAGCCTCACAGCTGGTGACACTGAAACTTTTTTAACAAACAGAGATGCTGAAACAATGTTTATTCTGTAATTTATATTATCGTTTCTCATCAAACAAAACTCATCTTTGGCCCTAGTCATACGTATTTTAACATCCACACTGTTAAGCATCAATTTTTCTTGAAAGAATATATCACTATGAATGGGTCCTAATAACTCGACGATATTACTGGACTCTGTAAAGGCTGCTCTCTTTGTTAGGCCTCTATTTCCAGCAGCTGGGTCTGTAGCGTCCATATGACCCAGCGAATCTTTATAATAAAGTCCAGAGGAGAACATTGTTTCGAGAACGTCTGTTCCATAGTTTAACAAACACTCTATGACGCAGCGATAAGGATGTGTGCTGGAACTCTGCGAAATTAATCTATCCCCGAGCGACACGTCCGTTTGGGCAAACAAACTTCCAATAGGATAATTCACTAAACCCACAGGCGCTCCGGCGGCTATGTCCGTACCGTTAGGATTAGCAATTTTCACCCTTAAAAACAGCAATGTGTTATTTAAATCGATATTATCCTCTCCGGTTCCTGCTATAAAAAATTCCAACAGGGCTGTGTCTGATAGTGCTGATAATGGTGGTATTTCTACACAAGTATTTTTTAAATTAGATGTCTGAGTCAGAGGTACCGTGAATAAATCCAGTTCGGATTTAATACACTCTTCTGACATGTTGTGTAGCAGTGCCATGATCTAGAAAATAGTTTTAACTCTCGAGGCCATCCCTATAGGCACATTCGGTTTCAGCCCTAAAATAACAGCCAACTTTCCGCTAAACATTAACAAGACACTGGCTGGTGCTTTTAAAAAGACCCTGTTTCTTATGTTATCATAGCCCATGACTCCGTTAGGTTTTAGAGCCTTGTTTATTTCACTAATCACCGATGTGACATTTTCATAATATCCTGCTTTTATAAACAGTCGTTTACTATCATTGTAAATATTGGACTCTCCTACTTCTGTAATTATATCAAAAAATGCGTCTTCGGTACTAAATGTGTACCATGTTCTAGGATATTCAATTTCAACAATCCCCACCTCCCATTTGCCTCTCAGGTTTATAGGATTTCCTAACATGGTCCTATAATTTGAGATAGTATTGTTGGTGTAGACATCCAAAGATGCGTTGCATGGTAATGTAACATAAAATCCGCCGTCACCCATGTCTGCTTTTAATTGGACTGACTTTATTCTGCGTGGGTTTATCCTTTTTAAGGATTCTGTATATCGACCACCTATTTTTCTGCGACCCAGCTATTAAATTTATCAGGCCATCCGAGCCATTTCACTAAAACCAATATTTTTTTGCCACGTTTTTTCTTGTCTAAGATTTTTTCTACTTTAAATGCCTTGTTTTCACACACAGATATTTTTTGTAATTATTGTTCATAAAAGCGACCATCAATAACATCGTTATCATAATCCTGTAATTTGTAGACCGGTGGATCCCGGGGTATACACTCTGCGATTGTAAAATACTCTTCTGTGTAATTCTGTTCATAACCTTTCGCGAACGGACCCCTTACTTTGGAGATTCTGACAACATCACCGATCTTGTATTTAAAACACACGGGTTTGTCTCGTCGCACTCCTGCAGGTCCATACAGATTTTCAAACACGACGTGTTCAATATCTTTGTTGACATCCACAGGTCTCATCTTAATACTCCTGTGATAAGTGGTGTTGTATCCCAGCGTGATATCTTGTAACACGTCAATATATCTCCTGGAGTTTGTGGCTGTTAAAAAAAACGCCACATCAAGTTTTTGAGACTGCGATTAAACCTTTCAACCACAGAAGCTTTTAAATCCGATGCGACGGCAAAATGATGAATATTATATTTTTTAACAACTTCTTGAAAATGCTTGTTAAAAATTCTTTACCCTGATCCGTCTGTATTTTTTGAGGTACCCGACCTTCCCCAAGTATTGATTCAAAAGCCTTAGCGACCTCAACACCGCTTTTGTTCTTTAAGACCCTAGTCCATGCATATTTACTAAACACATCTATGCAAGTAAAAATTTTGTGTCGTCATTTTCCTTGGAATATGCAGACATGTCGACCAAATCAGCTTGAAACTGCATGTCTATCCCGTAAACAATCACTTTGTTTCTTTTGAATTTAAGAGGTGCCTGTCTATGTAATGTGTAGGCATCCTGTGAGGAGAGCCATCCTCGTCGTCATTTAACAGTACATCGTAATCTTTTAAAACAGCTTGTTTTAAACGATTTTTACCACCTAAAGCCCCGGGGTTGGAGGGGGTGTAATAAACCTTGCTCATGAGCTCTGCCGACATGATGTCGTCTCATCAGACCACAAATAAGTAATGCGTGAGAGTTGGGTAGAAAGTCTTTTTTATTTTCACACAGCAACGATAATACAGAAAGCCATTACACGGTGTCTAAATACCATAAAAAGTGTATACATGAAACAATTTTTTTATCAATCATACATTCAGCAGCCGTTGCGACAACCTCGTACTAGGCTTGTTGCGATAGTCGGTGAAACGGTGATTACCGGTGCTTCAGCCTCTCACCGGTTAGATCACTTGCCCACCGCTACACCGTCTTTCACCGTCGTTTTGATATTTTCTTGTAATTAAATCATTTAGTTTCGTTAGAGAGAGCAAACACTTACAACTGTATGTGTCTGCTGTCTGAATCTAGCGGAGCTGAACGCGCGTCATCACAGAGCAGCGGCTGCGGGTGTCAGATTTCATTAATTCCTCAGACTGCAGCAAGCAGACGATGGCAGAAGCCGCGTGCTTACTCGTTTTTGTTATAAGATGCATATATGATGTTTAATGTAGGCGAGATCGTTTTGTTGTTGTGTTTTTCATTAAGAATAATAATAAACCCATCATTCAAGCAGCGCTTTATGGAGGAATAGCCGGTTGCTCTGCTTGGGACTGGCGGGTTTCTGTCAGAAGTACCTGCGCACATTGACTCAAGCACTTAAACCAGCAGTTGCACTCGCATTTACACGCAAATTCATACGCGATTTAACGCAGCGTACGCAAGCGCTGGATTTAAACAACAGTTGCATCTAATTCAAAAGTGAAAGTAAAATGCGCACTTCTGTCCATTTATAAGCCCCTCCCACCCGGTGAAACCGGTAACACCGGGTTTGTCACGCGCTGATTAACCGGTGGGAAAATTCTGTCACCGCAACAACCCTACCTCGTACACATTAAACTGTGGATTCTTTAAAATCATAACAATGCATAAATCAATTACATATGTAGACATTGTGATAACATCACCTATGTAAAAATCATCATGACTTTTATACATCAAATCTAGAGTTTTTTTTAATAAAAATACAAGGTTGATCTTCGGCATTAACACACATCTGCACCATGGTATCCCAAGACTTAGCAATATCTCGAAAATCAGACATTTGTTGTTTGAGGCTGGTCACACGTTTGACGGTGCTTTCACAAGCATCAGGTTTGAAATCAAAGTCAGTTTCAAGAGATATCACGCTACATAAGAGTTTAACCAGTTCACGTTTATAATCGTTTTTAAACATATTTTTAATCAGTCCGGTAAAACACAGGTTCCCCATCTGAAAATCAAAGTCAGTTCAAACTCAGCAGATTTTACTCCAGGAGTCCACACAATCGTAGACGAGTTTCTCACAATTCTCGTCGACTAGCTCATCTGTAATTTCTTTCAGCTTTGCCACATCGTAAGGTTCAGACCTTAATTCACACAGAATAGCGTCCACAGCACCTTGGATCCTCAGGGGATGAAGTTTCAGACCGATCTGGTTCAGAGCTTGTACGATGATGTGTTTAAACTCCGGTTTAAACAAGGTTCTGGTGAAATCTTCATAATTAAAGTCAAAGTAATAGGGCGTGGGTTCATAGAGGCAGCCGTGTTGTATTTGACTAGGGTGCATGTGGTCATTTAATGCATGTAGTAAGTGGGCGGAGTCGGCATCTAACCGTCTCAGCCATGCTTCCGCGAGGGTCAAACAATTGAACCCTTACGGAGTTGTATTGGTCTCGCATCTTGCACCTAAACATTTTGTCAATGTGAGCAAAAATATCTCCAAGCACACGAACATCGCGCCATTGGAATATGAATTGCAGATCGTAGTGGTTGTTGTGCTCATCCTCTGGTATAGGCCATGTATACTCAGAAATCTTTGATGCGTCTCTACAGGTGAAAATGTAGACACACTCATCAATTTTCTTTTTACACTGGTTGGCGACTACACGATAGCGCATCCCCCGTGTCACACCGTTCCACTCTCCAACGTACAACGGTACGTCACAAAATCCTTGCACATCTTTCCAGATACGTTTGTAGAACAAGGACCAGTCTTTAGCCGGGAGAAAAAGGAATGGATCGCCGTATGTATGTTTCTCACCAGATTCTACACTGTAAAGCTTTACAGTGCGCAATTTCTTGTCAAACTCGTAGTACCCCAAACGCTTGTCAGCCATTAGAAATTCATATTTAACCATGTCTTCCGAATCGTGTAAAAATTCTGTCATACGCACACGATGTCCCACACCCCTCCGGGGCGCAAAAGATAGATCCTCATCCATTTCCATACCAGAAGCCGGTGGGGTATTAAACGCATCAGCCATTGTTCAACGGGTAAGACAGAGCCAAAGTGTTTTCAGTCACTGAAAACCTATAACCTGTTTTAAACAAACCTATCTTATAACAGCCATTTATACAATACACACCCTCTGAGAGACACTCAGTGGTGAGACGCGCACGGACGAGAAAGGAGGGAGGGATGGGTGAGAGAGACGCTGGCGGCATCTGTCAAACACGAGCTGTCAAACACGAGCTGTCAAACACAAGCTGTCAATAAACATGACAGCATACACTTGACATAAAACACACACAGGAAAAACAATCCCGCTAAATGACATGTCGTAAAACGATCACACACTTTCTGTCTAAAGTAGACAGCTTGTACAGCTTTTGATTGAAAGTCCCGCCCCCTGTCAAAGAGGTCGTAAATCAAGAGGTCGTAAATCATATTTTGACAGCTAGTCCCGGATATCAACTACTCAGCTGCTGTCTCCGCCTGATTTTAAATCGAGTGTGCGGTGACTATCGGAGGCTTGGTCTGGGCTCCTCCCCCAGCTTTCGAACAGTCCCACCTCAACGATTGGTTTCTGGATGCAGCCTGCACTACTCCTCGGCACCCTCACTGAGAAACAAAATAACTAAGCCATATTACCACAGATCTTTCTTTCTGCTTCATGTGTAGAGCCAATGAATATTGGCAAGCAGAATTTGCCCTGGCAATATCAGTGAGAACTGGCATGTGTTCGAACAAGAATACAATATCTTCATAGTGGCAGCTCATTCAGATAAGGACACCCAGACTCCAGCGTTTATACTCCTCAAATTGGCAGGATAAGAAGCCATCGAGCGAGAGTGTGCGTTTGTTTAAGCACAGGCCTGGTACTAGAGGTTGACCGATTTATCAGCAGGTCGATTAATTGACCGATTTTTGGCATATTTAAAAAAATCGGCTTTGGCAGATAGTTGCAAAATTAGGCCGATTAATAGGCAGGCGCATCTGCGGGCACCTAAGCGTTGTTGTAGAACTCGTTACGCTGCCTCTTGCTGCAAGCAGATTGCTCCCATCCTGTGTGTGTGCAGCCATGCCTTGTTCACAAACAGCTTTAGTAAACGATGGCAGGATCGCACGAATTAAGCAGCCATTACAACAGAGCGACGGGCTTATGTCTCGCGGTGCACTGTCCGTGCAAAGATTAGGCTCATTTCATGCGATTAATGAGTGATGAGGAGTTTTGTTTGCGTGACAGAGAGAGCAGAGCCGCGCATGCACGCTTTCTGTATTTAAACGGTCTCCCTGCTTTTATTACTCAAAACAAAACTGACTCGATGGGGAAAGGTCGGAAGACCAAATCATATGCACCGAGGAAATGTTTTTCGTTTCAGTAACACTTTGTTTACAGTTTTGCGCTGCTCAGCCTGGATTAGAACACAGCACGTCCAATTTGCGAACTGACTCCCTTGAACGGATTCGTTTGAATGAACAGTTGAAACAACAGATCTGTCCCAACACTAAACTCATAAGACGTCACTGTCAGCACAATCAGTCACTTATAGCACCTCAGAAATGAGAATGTAAATGTGTTTAGAAAGATTTGCCCTAAATAACAGTCTCAACTAAAAAACATAGACATTTACTATGTTAACTTTATGATGAATAAATAATTTATCAGGTCTACCAAATAAGGATTTTATCCTACAAAGCAATAAAAGCCATGGTAAGAGTGTCAGGTAATATCTGTGTCTGATAAATGCATGGTGCAGAGGAGGTTGTAAAACTCTTCAGAAAGACCAGTCATAAATTTTTTAAATACTTTGACTTAAATAGTAACATTTTTAAATTTAAAATGTCTGCTAATGATGAGAACATTTTGATTATTATGTACATATAGAAAATCGGCCAAACATATCGGCCATCGGCTGCCCGGATTTCTAAATATCGGCATCGGCCAGAGAAAAAGCCATATCGGTTGACCTCTACCTGGAGAAGAGGAGAACAGACAGCTAGGCCCGGAGGCAGAATCCAGAAAAAACCCGGAATGCTTAAAGAGAAAATGCAAACCACAAACAAATGGAACAATGTAACGTCACAAATTAAATATGAGAAATCAAAAACCAGGTGAAACGACAGAAGCAGATGTGAGTGATTTACAGAACAAAGAGGCTGTTTACACTTGGCATTAACATGCGTTTTCATCGATCGGATCACAAGTGGACGACGTTAATGCCAGGTGTAAACGGTGTTCAAACGTTTTGAACGCATCCACTTTCGACCACTTTCAACCACATCCAGAGGTAGTCGAAACCACTTTCGATCGGATCGCTTTGGAGTTGCGGAACGCAATGTGGTTGAATGTGTTCGAACAGCCACACGCGACCGCCTTCTCTCCACCCATTTATCTGATCGGAGGTATTAAACACAAGTTTTACGGGTTTTTTTTTACTTCTGGGGTGAACATACGGTGAACAGCGCTATTTTTAGCCTTTCATTGATAAAACTACTGCGGGTGTTCTCCGTAGTTTCGTTTTGAATGCGTGAAAGTTGCGCGATCCTATTTCATCAATTGCGCTGAAAATTCAGAGAAAGCTCTAACATAATAATAATAATAATAATAATGCATTTTATTTATGGCGCCTTTCAAACCACTCAAGGTCACCGTACAACACAAGCAACAGTAACAATAATATCAGAAGTAACAACAAACAAAAATACCAATAAAATAAATAAAAAATAAAATACTAGACTTGAGTGTACAAAGTAATCAAGAAAGATAACAAGTTTAAATAAATGAGTTTTAAGTTTGACTTTGAATTGGTCCAATGAATCTGATATACGGATGTTAGCTGGGAGAGAATTCCAAAGACGAGGAGAAACACGGCTAAAGGCCCTATGGCCCATGGTGGTTAGGCGAGCAGAAGGAGTATGAAGGAGACCCAATGAAGAGGAGCGAAGAGTTCGAGAGGGGGTGTGGGGCTGTAAAAGGTCGGAAAGGTAAGGTGGAGCGAGGCTATGAAGAGATTTGTATGTGAGGAGGAGAATTTTAAATTCAATTCGGAATTTGATTGGAAGCCAGTGTAATTGTTGGAGTGATGGGGTAATATGTTGAGTAAGTGAGGTCCGGGTTATGATGCGAGCTGCAGAATTCTGAATCAACTGAAGTTTACGAAGAGATTTGTGTGGTAAATCAAATAATAAAGAATTACAGTAATCAATACAAGAGGTTACAAGCGAATGAACAAGAATAGAAGAGCTATGTGAAGTGAGAAATGGCCGGAGACGAATGATATTGCGGAGATGGAAATAACAAGACCTGGTTATATTATTTATATGGGCTTCAAATGAAAGGGTGCTGTCAAAGATAACCCCCAAGTTCCTAATCTGGTGAGAAGGAGAAATAGAGGAACCGTCAATAGGTAAAGAAAAACTGCTTGACTTGGAGAGAGTAGAATTAGTGCCAATGAGAAGGACTTCAGTCTTACTGCCATTAATTTTAAGGAAATTTGCAGAAAACCAGACATTTATTTCATGAAGGCAGTTGGTAAGACAGGGAGGGGGAAGGATGGAGTCAGGGTTGGTGGATATATAAAGCTGCGTATCATCAGCGTAACAGTGGAATCTAATACCGAATTTTGAAAAGATATTGCCGAGTGGGAGAAGGTAAATTAGGAACAAAAGGGGTCCTAGGACAGAGCCTTGGGGAACACCACAGCTAACAGGGGAAGGTTGGAAGGTAAATTTCTTTAGTTGTACGAACTGTGTGCGATCAGAAAGGTATGATAAAAACCAAGCATAAGGAACACCAGTGATACCAATGTCAGTTAAACGGTTTAAAAGAATACCATGTGAAATTGTGTCGAAAGCTGCACCCAAGTCAAGTAAAACAAGAATAGATAAAAAAGTCCGCCATCAGCAGCCATTAACAAATCATTTGTTACTCTTATTAGTGCAGTTTCTGTACTATGCTGAGAACAAAACCCTGACTGGAAACACTCATACAAGTTATTGTTACTAAGATGTGCATGGACCTGTGCTGCCACTGCTTTTTCAATGATTTTTGAAATAAATGGAAGATTTGAGATGGGACGAAAATTATCTAAATTATTAGGGTCAGCACCAAGTTTCTTGAGAGCTGGTGTAATAGCAGCTGTTTTAAATGATAAAGGAACAGTGCCAGAGGTAAGCGAATTGTGAATGAGGGAAGATAGAGGAGAAAAACAGGCCTTTACCAAGTAAGTTGGCATAGGATCAAGTAAGCATGTGGAAGAATTTGATTTATGAATTAACTGAGAAATTTCTTCTTCAGATGGCAAATTAAAAGAAGAAAAGAGGGAGAGGGGGGAATTAATTGAGACATTGTCCAGTGAACTACAATAAGGGGTAGGCAAAGAATCCAATTGTTTGTGGATAATTGTTATTTTGTCATTGAAACAAGAGATAAATTTATCACATTGAGCAGTGCAGTACAGGTGCGCAGGAAGTGCATCAGGAGGTTTCAGATTACGATTTACAGTTGAATACAGTGCTTTAGTGTTACCATCTCTCGACTCAATTAATTGTGAGTTGAAAACATTTTTAGCAGCATAAAGAGCATCCTTGTAAAGATGAACATGTTCGCTATACAGCTCTTTGTGTATCATAAGTCCAGTTCGTTTATAGAGACGTTCCAAACGCCGGCCTTTAGTTTTGAGCTGGCGAAGTTCAGGAGTGTACCAGGGCGCTGAATGAGTGAATGATACAGTACGATTTTTAAGAGGTGCAAGATTGTCAAGAAACTGCTGTAGTTCAGAATTATAAAAAGAGAACAAATTGTCCAGAGATGTAATGTGATCAGTGGGTGGTAAGTCGGTAATTGCAGCAGACAGAACTGAAGGATCAATCTGTTTTATATTCCGAAATGACATCAGGCGTTGTTGTTTGGATTTAAAGTGCAACATTTACATTAAAATAAAGTAATTTATGATCAGATATGGGTATTACATCTGCAGTACAGTCCTGGGGTGTTACACCTGAACAGCAGATAAGGTCCAAAGTGTGGCCTTTACAGTGAGTTGGAAAGTTTACATATTGGTGAAGACCAAAACTGTCTAAACTAGAATTAAAATCCCTTGTGAGTGGGTTACTGCTATTATCCACATGAATGTTAAAATCGTCCAGGAGAATAAGATTGGGTGACAGGGTACACAGATGAGTTACGAATGTACATAGATCACTCATAAAAGTATTGCAGTATTTTGGTGGCCGATAAATAACTGCTAAAACTGTGGGTGTTGGACCACTGATGGATAAAGCAACCGATTCAAAGGAAGCATATGTTTGTACAGACAGCAGAGACGTTTTATAGATTGAGTTGTGAAGTATCGAAAGACCTCCCCCGCGTCCAAAGACACGAGGTTGGGCAATGTAAACAAAACCAGGAGGACATGCATGATTCAGCTCTAGGAAGTCATTTTCTTGCTGCCAGGTCTCAACTAAGCAGAAAAAATCAAACTTACTGTTGTCGATGATATCACTGATGAGAAGACCCTTGTTGGTAAGTGAGCGGATGTTAAGAAGTCCGACTTTGAGCTTATTTCCACTAAACAAGTGGCTGGTCGATCTGCATATCGTTACGCTGGTTAGCGTGCTCTGCTCGGTAGTCCGATAAGTTTTCCTTGTTGTTCGGGGAGTCGAGGTCCAAAATGATCTTATATCCTTCGAGTCATCAAACCCAAAACCCAGGCGAGACCCGCGATGAACGTATTTTGGACGTGGACGATAAACAATATCCTGGTGGGGGTAGAGTGCAGGCAGAGGCTCGGCAGAGTAGCACCGCAACCAGTGAAGTTCAGTCGCTGTATACAGAAACAGCGAGGTCGTCCAATGAAAAAATGCCGTTAAAACAATCCAGACAATAGTGACAGGCAAGAGAGAATGGTAAATCCACATCGTGTCAGCCGATTGCGCTTAGGTTCAATAAAAATAAATATTTAAAAGTAATAAAAGTAATAAAAGCACCGGAGAGTAGCGGCAGCCAGACGCGCCAGCGTTCACCCAACCGGAAGTCAGGTTTACCTTGAGATACCAATACACACGTAGCAAGTAAACAAACTGTGCAGCATGTTTACTTGCTAAACAAGCAGTGGACTTCGACATAATATTAGTTTGCGTCCATATAAACTCATAATTACTCCCGCTCGCGTTTGAATGACAGCAGAGAGACTCGCCCACCGTCTAATGGACCGTCCCCTCACAGTATTCAGGACAGAAGTGATCGAAAGTGGACAAAAGAGACGGATTTAAATACCAGGTGTAAACGTAATGTGTCTCTCTCGTCCACTTGTGATCCGATCGATGAAAACACATCTTAATACCAAGTGTAAACAGCCCCAAAGATGTGCCAATTTGCCGATCTAACAGACAAGCTAGTAAGAGAAAGACTGGTGTGTGGCATAAGCAACAATGGCAGGAGAAAACTGCTACTGAGGGACATTGAGCTAACACTAGCTAAAGCAATAGAACGGTGTAACACATGAGCTGACAGAACTACACACATAGACTCTTGTGGTGCCTAAAAGCAATACAAATATAGACACTGTTCATCAGAAGACAAAGGTTAGGATGTCACAAAGAGCTACTTCTGATTGCACAGCTTCACAGATGATTGTAAACTGTAGTAGTTGTGAAGGCAAGCATGAAGCAAACAAGGAGAAATGTTTAGTATATGGTCAGCAATGTCACAAGTGTAAAAAGTGGAACCATTACAAAAACTGCTGCAAAACTACACAAAAACTCATACAAAACAGATGTGGAAAAGCAGTGGACCAGCTAAAACCAAAAGAAAAGAGAGACGCAAGAGAGAGAGACGCAAGAGAGTGGCAACACTGTTGTCGGAGCTCCGTCAAGATCATCATCTAAATCCTATTTTCTACTATCTTGTTCCTATCTATATAATATAACTCACTAGTTCATCTTAGGAATACCTAACCGTGACGATTATTCAACAGTATCAATAACTGAAACGATTTATCGCTGGTAAACACCCAGTATTAGCATATAGCCCGCTAGCGTAAACAAACGGGGAAACGCTGCTCCGTGCATTGGAGCTCCGTCGAGTTCATCATTTAAATCCTATTTTCTTACTATCTCGTTCCTATCTATATAATATAACGTACAATTTACTATTAAATCTTAGGAATACTTTACCGTGACGATTATTGAACAGTATTAATAAGTAAAACGATCTATCACTAGTAAACACCTAATGTTAGCATATAGCCCCCTAGCACTTGCTCACTGTCTGTTTACTGTAAATCTGCCTTCCTTTTCGATCTAATGGCGGACACATCCGATGTATGTTTTTCAGACCTTTCCTCACCAGAGCGGGAAGCTGTGGAGGAGTTGTTGCCCGGCATTCGCACCAGGCGGTACAGCTTGCCCCACATCACCCTGGCTCCAGGCACCCGGAGACGACCGAGGCATGCAACGAGCGATCACCCATCTCGATGCAGCTTCACGGACCGCGTTCGGGCGAACGGAGACGCTATCGCCCAGCATGAAAACGGTAAGACTCCGCTTGTCATTGTAACCTGCACTACTTGCCACATGTACAGTTTAGCTTCTTCCGTCAGCACAGAGGGGTTTACATGTGTTAAATGTATTAAAGTAGTAAGGCTAACGGAGAAGGTTGCAGAACTAGAAGCGCACATCCGAACGCTCGTTGAGGACAGTAAACCCGCTAATGTTTATGTTTCAAACACTGTTTCGGGTGCGCCTATGGTAACGCGTAGTACACAAGTGGAAGCACTTCAGGGGGAGACCTGACCTGCTAAAGAGAGATGGCCTTCATCCGTCATCGGAAGGAAATGCTATACTCTCTAGAAATCTGACCAATACTCTTAATTCTAATACAGTCTGACTACCCAGGGCCCAGGTCAGGAAACAGATAGATCGGCCTACCTGTCCATCTGTTAGCTGCTCTGACATGTCAAGATCACATATATCCCAGAACTTAGAGTCTATCTTACCAGAGTATCAACACATTTCAACTGTGTGTGTTCCTCGAACAAACGAATACAGAGCACCGTTTACCTCGTCTCGTACAAATCTTACTAACATAAAATTAGAAAACAATACGTTTACAGATGAACCTCGAATGTTAAAATTCGGCCTTCTTAACATTAGATCGCTTACCAATAAGGAACCCATTGTCAATAAAATAATTACTGACCAAAACTTAGATGCACTCTCTTTAACAGAAACCTGGCTTAAAGCAGACGATTACATTAGTTTAAACGAATCCACCCCACAAGACTACTATTATAAACATGAAACAAGATTAAAGGGTAGAGGGGGTGGTGTAGCTACAATATATAACAACATTTTTAAAGTTAACCAAAAATCTGAACTAAAATTTAATTCATTTGAAATAATGCTATTAAATATGGAAATAACTGATCGTAACCATAAACAGCTCTCTTTTGTCCTTGCTACAATCTATAGACCTCCGGGCCATCATGCAGATTTTCTTAAAGAAATATCAAATTTCCTGTCTGACCTCGTAGTCACTGTAGATAAAGCTCTTATCGTTGGTGACTTTAATATACACGTTGATAACCCAACAGATACATTAGGATTAGCGTTTATGGATATTCTAAATTCTCTCGATATTAGACAAAACGTGACAGGGCCCACGCATACTCGTATGCACACATTAGACTTAATTCTGTCACTCGGGCTCAATATTAATGAAATCGAGATATCACCTCAGAGCGATGCAGTTTCAGACCATTGCCTTGTCTCATACACGGTACTTCTAGATAGGATCACTCGATCCACAATATGCTACCGACTAGCCAGAACAATAATTTCTACCACTAAAGATAACTTTATTAGCACTCTTCCAGACCTGTCCCAAATGAAACATGTAGCAGATAATCCTGAAGATCTAGATATTGTAATAGAAAACCTGAACAGTATTTGTTCTTACACATTGGATGCCGTAGCTCCAATTCGAAAAAAGAGAATCAAAGAAAAAACGCCAGCTCCATGGTACGACCATCATACCGCAGCCCTTAAAAAGGCTGCTAGAAAAATGGAAAGAAACTATAGAAGCACAAAGTTAGAGGTATGGCGTGCAGCATGGAAAGAGAATGTTAAACACTACAGACAGGCTATAAAAATTGCCAGATCTATGTATCTCAGCAATCTTATTAAAGAAAATCATAATAACCCTCGCTTCCTCTTTAGCACAGTTGCGAAACTGACTAGAAATAAAGAACAAACAGAACCCACTAATAAACTCCCACACAATAGTAACGACTTCATGAACTTTTTTACTAAGAAAATTATGATTATTAGGGAAAACATTGTAGGTACCCAAGCAGCCACCACTCTATCCAGTAATATATTTAACGCTAGCTTACCATACGAACATCTTGAGTCATTTAAACCTACTACAATAGAAGAGCTATCTAAATTAGTATCGTCATCCAAATCATCATCCTGTATATTGGACCCTGTTCCCACAAAATTACTCAAAGAGGTATTCCCTATAGTGTCTAACCCAGTACTAAATGTATTTAACTCATCACTAGAATTAGGCTACGTTCCAACAGCTTTCAAACTAGCAGTTATTAGACCGCTCATTAAAAAAACAAACCTTGACCAGGGAGATCTAAATAACTTTAGACCAATCTCAAATCTCCCTTTTCTTTCGAAAATATTAGAAAAGGTAGTGGCAAGCCAGTTACGTACATTCTTAGCAAATAATAGTACGTATGAAAAGTTCCAATCAGGATTCAGGCCCCACCATAGCACAGAGACAGCGCTGCTTAGAGTTACAAATGACCTTCTCCTAACATCCGATCGTGGCGAAATATCACTCCTTATATTATTAGACCTTAGTGCAGCCTTTGACACAATAGATCACACAATCTTACTTAATAGGCTAGAAAACTATGTTGGCATCAGTGGTCAAGCGCTAGCCTGGTTCAGATCGTATCTAACCAATCGCTATCACTTTGTTTATGTAAATGAGGAGGAGTCACATCACTCCCTGGTTAAATACGGTGTACCACAGGGATCAGTTTTAGGTCCTATCCTGTTCTCGTTATATATGTTACCTCTGGGAGATATTATCAGGAATCATAACATACAGTTTCACTGCTACGCAGATGACACACAGCTTTACATCTCCTCACATCCTAGCGAAACACACAATTTTTCTAAGCTATCAGACTGCATCAGCGATATAAGTGACTGGATGGCACATAACTTTCTTATGCTAAACTCCAATAAGACAGAGATACTTGTTATTGAACCGAATCGCTACAAATATAATATGACAGACTACAAGTTGCCCATAGATGGCTGCACTGTGGTGCCAACCTCCACGGTTAAAAATTTAGGTGTGATGTTCGACAGAAATTTATCCTTCGACAGCCATATCTCCAATGTCTGCCGCACAGCGTTCTTCCACCTTAGAAATATCTCAAAAATACGCCATATGTTGTCTGCATCAGCTGCAGAGAAGCTTATCCACGCTTTTATGACCTCTAGAATAGACTATTGTAACTCGTTACTCGGAGGATGCCATGCAAATCAGGTAAACAAGCTTCAGCTAGTTCAAAACGCTTCTGCAAGAGTTCTTACTCGATCTAAGAAGTATGACCGCATAAGCCCAATTCTGGCATCTTTACACTGGCTACCAGTTAAATATCGTATACAATTTAAAATATTACTAATCACCTACAAAGCCTTAAATGGCCTAGCACCCTCATATCTTAGAGAATTATTATCAGAATACAATCCATCACGTGCATTGCGGTCACAAAATTCTGGCCTCTTAATTATCCCTAAAATATCAAAAGTGTCTAAAGGTGGCAGATCCTTTTCCTACTTAGCCCCTAAGCTATGGAATGATTTACCAACCGACGTCCGAAAATCAGAGACAGTAGATAACTTTAAATCTAGACTTAAAACTTTTCTCTTTAACAAGGCATTCGCATAGTTTGTTTTAGCAATAGTACTTATCTCCCAATAGCTAGCTTGTACAACCTAATAAATAAATAAATTAATGAATAAATTAAAACCTTTTTTTCGTCAACACTCCAAAGCATGGTAAATGACATTAATACTCTTTAGTAATGTGCTGAAACTTTGAATTGGTTGTCGATTGAGTCTTAATTGCCAAATATGGTCGGTTTGCAATTTTGGCCTTTTCCCGTGGCCTTAAAAATAGTATGTCATACAGAACCGTTTGCCACTGTACGTTAGTATTAACGACGGCAGTGGGGCCTCTGGCCTTAGTCAAACGAGTTCTGTTTCTGTTTCTAAAATCATCTACTATATGTAATACACTTATCTCCCAATAGCTAGCTTGTACAACCTAATAAATTAATAAATTAATGAATAAACTAAAACCTTTTTTTCGTCAACATTCCAAAACATGGTAAATGTCATTAATACTCTTTAGTAATATGCTGAAACTTTGCATTGGTTGTCGATTGAGTCTTAATTGCCAAATATGGTCGGTTTGCAATTTTGGCCTTTTCCCATGGCCTAAAAAATAGTATGTCATACAGAACAGCTTGCCACTGTACGTTAGTATTAACGACGGCAGTGGGGCCTCTGGCCTTAGTCAAACGAGTTCTGTTTCTGTTTCTAAAATCATCAACTATATGTAATACACTTAACCAGCAATAGTTAGCCTGCCCGGAACCGAGCCTGACTAAAACCACATTACTGTGTGACACCTGCTTTTTATGTGAACGGCCCCTACGTCAATAAGATGTTGTTTCTCTCTCCCTGTCTCGTCGGCACATCTCTGATCTATTGGCTGTTCTTCAACGTGATGTCCAGCTGATGCCTGACCAAAGACCACCGGCAGAACCCGCTTAATCTCCGCTTAAGCTCCTTCCGTTTCGATGTGTATATATATATATATATATCTCCCAAGGGTTTTTTCCTCCTAGGACTTTTTTTTTTACTTCCCCGGCTAAAATTCCGGGGGTTTTTTTCTCCTAGGGGGTTTTTCAACCCGGGGAGGCAGCCTTTTTGGGCTTAAATTCTATACGTTACATTAGTAATACGTTTGCTTATAATGTTGATTTATAGCCGCAGCAAATTTAGCTGCTTGTGCTATCGTGTATTATGTTATGCTATCTGTCGATTTTCTGTGCTTTTCACTACATATATTATGTAAATCAATCAAGCACTTTATTGTCACATGGTACAAGTACCAGTGAAATTATCCATCAACCTGTCCATACATACAATACATAAACTGACAAGGGGTAGACAGAACAGGTTGACAGGGCATTAGGAAGAAATACAGCATTACATGAGGGAGGGTAGGTTAAAAAAACAAACCCCCAGACTATGCTCCAAAGGGAGTACAGTCTGGGAACAGGGAAAAAACACCTCAGCAACATAAGCACATAGTACACCTTACAACATGAACAACACACAAAACTTGCAACACGTTAGGTAAGGAATGGGGTAATAAAGCTGCTTTGATACAATTACCAAATTGTGAAAAGCGCTTTATAAATAAAATTGAATTGAATTGAATTGAATTGAAAACCCCACAGACAGTCCTGATTTATCCTATTATGTGGATGAGGTGTAAATTGAAAATGCTAGTGTACAAACATTTGGAAAGAAAACTCCTCAAAAGACTGAGTTGATCTATACAAATTTATGTGTGCAAACTTTCAGTGGATTTTAAAGTAGAAACTGGAGCCAAATGCAACGTCATTTCCGAAAATTGCTTATGGAGGAGAGGACGAGATACCCAGAGCAGGATGTGTCACATTCATCTGCTAATCATCTGAAAAGGAATACAACCTCTCATTCTATTTGGTGAGAAGAAATGTACAACCATTGATTGGACATCCAGACTGTTTACAAATGAAGTTGGTAAGCTGCAAGTGACATATTCAATGTCACTGGCAGCTTAGCAACCTCATCTTATTCAATGAAACTTGATCCAGCAATACACCCAGTTGTAAAACCAGTATGAAAAATGCCAGTAGCCCTGCATGACAAGGTAAAGGCAGAACTGCAAAGAATGGTCAAAATGGAAGTTTTAGTTACAGTCTCTGAGCCCACTGAATGGGTGTCATTGATGGTGGCAACGCACAAGAATAATTCAGAAGACATAAGAATATGCATCGATCCAAGAGATCTCAACAAAGCACTTCTACGACCACATCATCCAGTGTGTACTGTGGAAGAAGTTGCATCACAAATACCGAACTCCTCTGTCTTTTCAGTCTTGGAAGCGAAATCATCACTCTGGCAAATATTGCTTGATGACAGGACATCAAAGTTGACAACGTTCAACTCACCCTTTGGTAGATATAGATTTCTATGAATGCTATTTGGAATAAGCACAGCGAGTAAAGTGTTCCAAAGAGCATTGGAGCTATTATTTTCTGGATATCCCTGTGCAATAAATGTAGACGACATCTTGGTAGGAGGTAAAGATGTGAAAGAGCATGATGAAAATCTCAAAGTTCTGGATCATGCAAAAAAGTCCATCTAAGATTAAACCCTCTTAAGTGCAAGTTTCCACTGGCTGAAGTTAAGGCATGTGTTCACAATTGAAACCTGACCTATCGGAAGTCAAGGCAATCATGGAGATGGATGCTCCTAAAAACTGTGACAGCTTTACAACACTTTCTAGGAGTGGTAAACTACCTAGGAAAGTTTATTCCTTGTTTCATTGACCTTGCCGCACCTTTAAAGCTCCCGTTCTGTCTGTGATTTTGAAGCTTTGATTGTGTTTATAGTGGGCAATATAACATGTGTTCATGTTTCACGTGTAAAAAAACACGGTATTTTTCACACAATTTACTTATCTGTATAGCGCTGAGTTTAGTCAACGAACTGTTTTACTGATGTCATTAAAGCAGAAAATAGAGGGCTGTAGTCCAAACCGGCCGTTCGTTGTAGGCTTTTAAAGAGGAATTCTATTGAAGAAAATATATCGTCTGGCAGTGAACTTTGAGCTTTATCATTTTACAGGTATTATTTATGCTATTATAGCAACATTATAGCACTAACTAGGGTTTAAAAAAATGGTATCAGGAAGAACGTGACCTTTAAGAGAATTGACTTGCAAGGATGTTTAATGGTGCTGGTTAGAGCAACATGAAAAAGCATTCAACAAGCTGAAGGAATGTATTTTAAATACACAGACACTACACTATTATGATGTCAACAAATCTGTCACACTAACATGTTATGCTTCACAAGCATGCTTCAACAGAATGTGCCTATTGCGTATGTTTCACACACTAACACAGACAAATAGTCAAATAGTTGTGTGTGCATTTTGGCAACAGAAGTGGTGTTATTCCCCAGTGGTTTTAACGTGTTAGCAACTCAGAAAGTTTATCAAAACGGTTTCCCAGCATCAAAATGTCTGGTTGCTGCGTTTATGGTTGCACTAATATTTGTATATTTTTATTATATATTTTTATATTTATATTATATATTTGGCCATCTGCTGACGTCTTCTATCCACACCACTATGGTACACAGATCTGGTAGCCCGATACCATTTAATAAAGTTAACTTTTTTAAATAACTTTCTGTGTTGCTGTGTTGCTTAATCTGCTCGCGTAGCTTGACATGCTTCTGCTTCTCGCCATACTTCCAAAATGCCAAAATGCACACATATACATTGCTACGTCATCATTGTGTACAAGCAGTAAAAGGTTTTTGTTTATAGCCATGGCTAATTCGCAACACCTGTCCCTAGAAGGGCTTTTCAACAGTTAAGATAGTAAGAGAATAAAACATAAGAATAAAAAACAGCAAATACAATAGAATATCCAAAAACCAGTTAAAACCAGTAAAAATAAATGTAATAATTTTGCACAGTCACTCTAACTCTAACAGATGCACACCTCACACTATACATCTCATAAAACATGATCACACTGCTGCTGCTGTATGAGCCAGGCTTTTGTTATTTTTTTAAAGGTGGACAATTTAGTTAGAGTATTTATATTTGTTGTCAGCTGTAGACATCCGGTTGTCGGTAGACATCCGGTTTGTGACGTCACGCTGAACAGATCGTGCATCGTAGCTCCGTCGAGTTCATCATCTAAAAGCTTTTTTTTACCATCTTATTCCTATTTATATAATATAACTTATTAGTTTTACATAGGAATACTTTACCGTGACGATTATTGAGCAGTACTACCATGTGAAACTATTTATCACTAATAAACACCCAGTGTTAGCATATAGCCCGCTAGCATCCACACGGTGGAGGCTAAAGCTAGCATTTTCCGATCTAATGGCGGATTCATCTGATATATGCTTTTCTGACCTATCCTCACCTGAGCGGGAAGCTGTGGAGGAGTTGTTTCCCGGTTTAAGCAGATCCAAGGCGAGGTACAGCGCCCACTTCACCCTGCCTTCCGACGTCCACAAGCGAGCAACAAACATGCATTCCACGCGATGCAGCTTCACGGACCGTGAACGACATGAAAGCGATCGGGAAGCTGTGGAGGAACCGCTGCCCGGCCTTCGCAGATTCGGCAAGCCAAACATCACCCTGGCCCCAGACGTTCGCAGGCGACCGAGGCGTGTCACAACCGAACACCCCACGCGATGCAGCTCCGGGGACCGCGTTCGGGTAAACGAAGACGCCATCGCCCAGCATGAAAGCGGTAAGACTCCGCTTGTTATTGTAACATGTACTACTTGCCACATGTATAGTTTAGCTTCTGCTGTTAGCATAGAGGGGTTTACATGCACTAAGTGTATTGAAGTATTAAGGTTAACTGAGAAGGTTGCTGAACTAGAATCGCGCATCCGAACGCTAGTTGAGGATAGCAAAACCGCTAATGTTACTGTCGCAAATAATCTATCGAGCAAAAAGACTAATGGCTCGGTTCCGACATCAGATGCTAATATAAATATTACAAATACTGTATCGAGCGCGCATAGTGTTTATCAAAATACACATGGCTCGGTTCCGTCATCAGAGTCAAGTCGGCGGTCAAACTGGGTGACTGTTAGGCGGCATAGTCATATAAGGCGTCCTTCTAAGACCCATAACGTAACGACAATTTCTAACAGATTCGATCCCCTAAGGAGTATACCAGCTGAAACACCTTTTAAAAGTGCCCTGGTCATTGGAGATTCTATACTCAGGAACACTAACATTGAGGCACCAAACACCATAGTCGACTGTATACCGGGAGCCAGAACGTCTGACATTAGATCCAAACTTAACGTGCTGGCTAATGCTAAGCGGAAGTTTTCTGAGATTGTTATTCACGCCGGCACGAATGACACTAGGCTCCGCCAGTCGGAAATCACCAAAGATAATATTAAGGAGATGTGTGAAATTGCAAAAACAATGTCAGACAATGTAATATGCTCTGGTCCCCTCCCCGCCTACCGGGGAGATGAAACACATAGTAGATTAGTGTCTCTCAATGGATGGATGTCAAAGTGGTGCCCTCAGCATAACGTAGGGTTTATAGACAATTGGAAGCATTTCTGGGGAAGACCATTTCTCTTAACCCGAGATGGCCTTCATCCGTCATCGGAAGGAAGTGCTATACTCACTAAAAATCTGATCAATAGTCTTAATTCTGATATAGTCTGACTATCCAGGGCCCAGGTCAGGAAACAGACGGATCGGCTTAACCGTCCATCTGTTAGCTGCGGTGATATGTCAAGACCACTTATATCCCAGCACTTCGAGTCAATCTTACCGAAATATCAGCACATTTCAACTGTATCTGTTCCCCGAACAAATAAATACAGGGCACCGCTTGTTACATCTGGTACAAATCTGATTCAAATAAAATTAGAAAACAATACATTAACAGATGAATCTCGAATCTTAAAATTCGGCCTTCTTAACATTAGATCGCTTACCAATAAAGAACCTATTGTCAATGAAATAATTACAGACCAAAACTTAGATGTACTCTGTTTAACAGAAACCTGGCTTAAAGCAGACGACTACATTAGTTTAAATGAATCCACCCCACAAGACTATTATTATAAACACGAACCTCGATTAAAGGGGAGACGGGTGGTGTAGCTACAATATACAACACAATGTTTAAAGTAAACCAAAAATCTGAGCTAAAATTTAAATCATTTGAAGTAATGTTGTTAAATATGGAAATAACTGATCGTAACCACAAACAGCTTTCTTTTGCTTTAGCGACAATCTATAGACCACCGGGCCACCATGCAGATTTCCTTAATGAAATAGCAGATTTCCTATCTGAGCTTGTAGTCACTGTAGATAAAGCTCTTATTGTTGGTGATTTTAATGTCCATGTGGACAACCCAAAAGACGCATTAGGACGTGCGTTTATAGATGTTCTAAATTCTCTCAATATTAGACAAAACGTGACAGGGCCAACGCATACTCGTAATCACACATTAGACTTAATTCTGTCACTCGGACTCAATATTAATGACGTCGAAATATCACCTCAGAGTGATGCAGTTTCTGACCATTACCTTGTGTCATACACTGTACTTCTAGATAGGATCACTCAATCTACAGCATGCTACCGACTAGCCAGAACAATAATTTCCACCACTAAAGATAGCTTTATTAGCACTCTTCCAGACCTGTCCCAAATGAAACCTGTAGCAGATAACTGTGACGTTCTAGATATTGAAATAGAAAACCTAAACAATGTCTGTTCTAACACATTGGATGCCGTTGCTCCCATTCGAAAAAAGAGATTCAAAGAAAAACCGCCAGCTCCATGGTATGACCATCACACAGCAGCCCTTAAAAAGGCAGCTAGAAAAATGGAAAGAAATTATAGAAGCACAAAGTTAGAAGTATGGCGCGCAGCATGGAAACAGAGTGTTAAACACTACAGACAGGCTATTAAAACCGCCAGATCTACATATCTTAGCAAGCTTATAAATGAGAATCATAATAACCCTCGTTTCCTCTTTAGCACAGTTGCGAAACTGACTAGAAACAAAGAACAAACAGAAACCAATAGTAAACTTCAACACAATAGTAACGACTTCATGAACTTCTTTTCTTACAAAATTTCGGCTATTAGGGAAAACATCGTAGCTACCCAGGCAGCCACCACTCTACCCATTAGTTCACTTAACACTAGACTACCATACGAACATCTTGATTCATTTAAACCTACTACAATAGATGAGCTCTCTAAACTAGTCACATCATCCAAATCATCGTCCTGTATATTAGACCCCGTTCCCACAAAACTACTTAAAGAAGTATTCCCTGTAGTGTCAACCCCGGTTCTAAATATCTTTAACTCATCGCTAGAAATAGGATACGTTCCAACAGCTTTCAAACTAGCAGTTATTAAACCGCTGATTAAAAAACCACAGCTTGACCAAGGAGAACTTAATAACTTTAGACCAATCTCAAATCTCCCTTTTCTTTCGAAAATATTAGAAAAGGTAGTGGGAAGCCAGTTACGCACATTCTTGACAAATAATAGTACATATGAAAAGTTCCAATCAGGATTCAGGCCCCACCATAGCACAGAGACAGCGTTGCTTAGAGTTACAAATGACCTCCTATTAACATCCGATCGTGGTGAAATCTCAATTCTTATATTACTAGACCTTAGTGCAGCATTTGACACAATAGACCACAGAATCCTACTCAATAGACTAGAAAACTATGTTGGTATCAGTGGTCAGGCGCTAGCCTGGTTTAGGTCATATCTAACCAATCGCTATCACTTTGTTTATGTAAATGAGGAAGAGTCATATCACTCCCTGGTTAAATACGGTGTACCGCAGGGATCAGTTTTAGGTCCTATCCTGTTCTCGTTATACATGTTACCCCTAGGAGACATTATCAGGAAACATAACATAAGTTTTCACTGCTATGCGGATGATACCCAGCTTTACATCTCCTCGCATCCCAGCGAAACACACACGTTTTCTAAGCTAAAAGACTGCATTAGCGATGTTAGTGACTGGATGGCACATAACTTTCTTAAGCTCAACTCCAATAAGACAGAGGTACTTATTATTGAACCAAATCGCTACAAACATAATATGTCAGATTACAAATTGCACATAGATGGCTGTACTGTGGTGCCATCTTCCACGGTTAGGAACTTAGGTGTGATGTTCGACAGCAACTTATCCTTTGATAGTCATATCGCCAACGTCTGCCGCACAGCATTCTTCCATCTTAGAAATCTCTCAAAAATACGCCATATACTGTCTACATCTGACGCAGAGAAGCTTATTCATGCTTTTATGACCTCTAGAATAGACTATTGTAACTCGCTACTCGGGGGATGCCATTCAAATCAGGTCAACAAGCTTCAGCTAGTTCAAAACGCTTCTGCAAGGGTACTTACTCGATCTAAGAAGTATGACCACATAAGCCCAATTCTGGCATCTTTACACTGGCTACCAGTTAAATATCGCATCCAATTTAAAATATCACTAATCACCTACAAAGCTTTAAATGGCTTAGCACCCTCATATCTTAGAGAATTACTATCAGAATACAATCCATCACGCACACTACGGTCGCAAAATTCTGGCCTATTGATTATCCCTAGACTATCAAAAGTGTCTAAAAGTGGAAGATCCTTTTCCTACTTAGCCCCTAAGCTCTGGAATGATTTACCAACCGATGTCCGAGAATCAGACACAGTCGATCATTTTAAATCTAGACTTAAAACTTTTCTCTTCAACAAAGCATTCGCATAATTTGTCTAGTAAAGGTTCTTAACTCGCAATAGTTATTTTCACGTAACAAAGCACTCACGGTCATAACACAGACCAACCAAATAAATAAATAAAAACCGTTTCTGCATGAACACTTAAAATGAATTGCATTAAATAGTTTGCCACCGTTTGCCACTGAACCTGCATTAACGACGACAGTGGGGCTTCCGGCCTTAGTCAAACGGTTTGGCACGTATGGTCGGGTTGCGATTTTGGTGCTTTCGTGTGTCTTGTGAATAGTATGCCATACAGACCCGTTTGCCACTGAACCTGCATTAACGACGACAGTGGGGCCTCCAGCCTTAGTCAAACGGGTTGGTATGTATGGTCGGGTTGAGTTTTTCGCGCTTTCATGTGTCTTGTGAATAGTATGCCATACATACCCGTTTGCCACTGAACCTGCATTAACGACGACAGTGGGGCCTCCAGCCTTAGTCAAACGGGTTGGCACGTATGGTCGGGTTGCGATTTTGACGCTATCGTAAGTCTTATGAATATTATGCCATACAGACCCGTTTGCCACTGAACCTGCATTAACGACGACAGTGGGGCCTCCAGCCTTAGTCAAACGGGTTGGTATGTATGGTCGGGTTGCGTTTTTCGCGCTTTCGTGTGTCTTGTGAATAGTATGCCATACAGACCCGTTTGCCACTGAACCTGCATTAACGACGACAGTGGGGCCTCCAGCCTTAGTCAAACGGGTTGGCACGTATGGTCGGGTTGCGATGTTTTTGGCGTTTTCTCCTGGTCCTGTAAATGGTATACAATATAGACCCGTTTGCCACTGAACCTGCATTAACGACGACAGTGGGGCTTTAGGCCTTAGTCAAACGGGTCGTCAGGTTTCATTTTCTCTTAAAGATCGGAAGGTGACCCTTATTTACCATATATACCCTCGCATTGGGCCCCCAATTTGCTAAATCCTCAACTGTGGATAACATAATTATGCCGCAATATTTAGTCTGTCTGGAACTAAGCTGAGTTAAACCACATCACTGTGTGACACTTCAATACATATGAACGGCCACTACGCTAATACGATTTTGTTTTTCTCTCCCTGTCTCGTCCTCGACCCGAGTCCCGGTAGATGTGAAAGTCGGCACACCTCTGATCTACTGGCTGTCCTTCAACGTTATGCCCAGCTGATACCTGACCAACGATCACCGGCAGAACCGCTTAATCTCCGCTAAATCTCCATTTCCGTTCTCCCAAGGGTTTTTCCCTCCTAGGACTTATTTTTCCTCGGATAAAAGCCCGGGGTTTTTTTTTCTCCTAGGGGGTTTTTCACCCCGGGGAGGCAGCCTTTTTGGGCTTTACCTAGCTTCCTCTTCTATACGTTGCTTTAGTAATACGTGCAATTATAATATTGAGTCATAGCCGCAGCAATTTAACTGCTCATGCTATCATGTATTTTGTTGTGCTATCTGTCGTTTTCTGTGCTTTTCACTGCTTCTATTTATGTAAAGCTGCTTTGAAACAATTGACTTTTGTGAAAAGCGCTATATAAATAAAATTGAATTGAATTGAAGCCAGTTCCACAGACTGGCTCCTTTCACAGAGAAAACATTTTGAGCAAAAGATGTTTTAAAGAATGGAACTTTACAGTTTCCACATTTAACTGCTCTTGTTGATCTGGATGGGTCCAGCCTGTTAACAAATTTACGAAGTGGCTCCGGTGCAAGTCCAATCAAACATTTAAAAAAACAACATTATATATCTGAGATTAACAAAATTAGCAAAGTTTAAAATTTTATGTTCATTTAAAATATAACAATGATGAAATCGATTAGGCTTTTTGACTAAAATTTTTAGAGCACGGTTATAAAGCCTCTCAATAGGCTTTAGGGTAGTTTGGCTAGTCTGGGTCCAAACAGTGGTGCAGTACGACAGGTGAGACAGGATCATAGTGTTCAAAAAAACATGAGCACATTCTAATGTTAGACAGCTCCTAATCATTCTAAAACAGTTCATACTGGCTTTCATTTTTCTTGAGATGTTTTTAATATGACTTTTAAAATTTAACTGAGAATCTAAAATCACTCCTAAGTATTTTTCTTGTTCTACCTGATCAATGAGTTCACCATTCATTTTAATATTAAGGTCATTTATTGTACGCATTCTTGTTATAGAGAAACACATAGACTTAGTTTTCCTCAGATTAAGTGTTAAGCAGGACTTATTCAGCCAATTAGACACTTTCTCAAGACTTCTAGTTAGTTTACTACCGATAACAACAGGGTTTTTGCCAGACACATAAACCACAGTGTCATCGGCATACATTTGAAGACCAATTTCAGGACACACTTCAGGCAGCTCGTTCACGTACAGACTGAAGAGAACAGGCCCCAGTATGGTTCCCTGAGGGACTCCGGTCTTAATTTTACATGGGGCAGATTTTACATGATCAATATCTACACATTGTTCTCGCCCCTGTAAGTAAGACTCGAACCATGATAGGGCCTGGTGTGACATGTTATAAGATGACAGTTTTGAAATAAGATGCCCATGATTTACTGTATCGAATGCCCTCTTTAAGTCCAGGAATACCACACCCACGATGTTTCCTTTATCAAGCGGCTGCACAATATCTTCCAGTAATGCACAAATGGCTGATTCAGTAGAATGGTTCTGCCTGAAACCATACTGTTTGGGGTGTATATACTGAAGCATTTCTAGATATTGAGTTAGCTGTTCTGAAACAATTTTTTCTAGTATTTTTGACATTACCGGAACTAGACTTATTGGTCGATAGTTACAAACGTCTGTGGTATTCCCGCACTTAAAGATGGGTTTAACCAGTGCCTTTTTCCAGGCCTCTGGAAATATTCCAGTTTTTATAGAAACATTTATAATGTGGGTCAATGGCTGAATAATAATTTGTGCATATTTTTTGAGGAAAATTGCATCTATGTTGTAGTTATCTTTAGATGAATTGGTATTCAGATCTGAAATAGCTTTCAATACCACTGCCTGATCCAGTTCTCTAATTTTAAAAGAATTCTCATTTACTGATGACAATATGTTTAAGTTACTACTGGGCTCACCATCCAAAAAATTTGAAGCAAGATCTTGAACAGATTTAATAAAAAATTGATTAAAAACATTAGCAACTTGAACAGGGTCTGATATGTTTTTTCCTTCATATTTTAATTCATATGAATTATTTATATTTGCATTAGGTTTAATTAAACTGTTTATTTGTCTCCATATTTCTTTAGAATTTCCTTTAGCTTCAGTCAGAATTGTCATATAATAATTTGATTTTAAATTGCGCAATTCTTTTATTACTTGATTTCGTAGACCTTTAAATAACATAAGATCTGTGTCATATCTAGTTTTAAGATAGGTTTTTAGGGCAAAATCTCTTTTTTTAATTAACTGTCGTACTGCATCACTTACCCATGGAAGCTGTATCTTTCTTTGTGGCCTTCTACATTGTTTTAAGAATTTATTTAAAATGTTACCCATTATAGAAGTAAATATATCACAACACATATTCACTTGATTATGTTGTGAGACTTCATCCCAAGTAGTATTTGCTAACTCATTCTCAAATTTAACAAGATCCTTGCGGGGAACAATTAGTTGCTGTGACTATGAATTTAAAAAGACACTTTTCAGTACATGGTTGTCCCAATACCATGTTCACAGACAACAGAATGCAGTTTTCCAGTCAACAATTAAAAATTTTTAGGGATGCACCGAAATTAAAATTCTTGGCCGAAACCGAAAACCGAAAATAAGGAAAACCAAGGCCGAAAAACCGAAACCCCGAAATAAATTATTATGCAAATTATTAGTACAAATGCATTTATGGCTATCACTGTGTACTAACTTTAGTAGGGGTGTGTGACAGATCACAAAACTCACGGTTCAGATCACATTACAGTTTTTGAGGCACGGATCGGATTATTTTTCAGATCAGCAAAAAGGGGGAGGGGAAAAACTAATAACAAATAAAGAAATTACAAACATTTATAAAAAAGAACAAAGCTGCACATTAATAAGGTCTAACATTAGCATTAGGTACAGAAATCGAATTAAATGAGTCATAACACTGTCTTTATTGTATAAATTAAATATATTATTATTTTTAGAGCTATTTGTCTCTTTGTTAGACTTAAGTAGGTTAATTGAGGTTACTGTCTCTTTAAATAAGCAGAGACTGGTTTATGAAGTGTATGATGTAATCTATACATACACTTAAGACATAAACAAATGTTTTTATTAGAAAAAGAATACTTTGGAGATAATTTTGTTTATATGTGCCCTGTCAATAACAAACATTTTACGTTCGCTTGTTTGAGTCTCACTCGTGTGTGCACTATTGAGGGCACTTAAACGCGCACACAGAGAACAAAGGCGAATCCCAAACAGCGCAGCATAAAAACGTTACGTTGGTCGGAGCCGATGGTGTAGTGGACGGTGCTCCGACACATGATGCAGACGCACTTCTGGCGACCCGAGTTCGAATCCCGGCTCGAGGTCCTTTGCCAATCCCATACCCCTCTCTTCACCCTATACTTTCCTGTCGTCTCTTTAATTACTATCCAATAAAGGCAAAAATTGCCCAAAAAATATCTTAAAAAAAAAAACGTTACGTTGTTTTTCATTGCTTTATTCGGCACATGTATGTTAATGAACTATACAGTATGAGACACATTTGCGCGACTCTCTCTAAAGTTTACACATCAAGAGTTCTGATCTTTGAAGGGCGTACTCACTGTGATGATCACGTCTGGACCGGACACAACCGCATGTGCCTCTGTGCGTACTTTAGCGCCTTTTTGCGGTTAAATACATCCACGCCGCATGTTGCTTCAGACAAGCTCGTGCAGGTCGCGGTTTCTGTTTGCGTCATCACAATATTTCGGCCGTATTGTTTCGGTGATAAAAGTCTTTCGGTGGCCGAATATTCGTTGCATCCCTAAAAATTTAGCAAGTACATAGGACTTTGTTCATATAACAAGCAGCCCTGAGTATCCACAATCTAATGTAATGGCGGAAAGAGCAGTACAAACCGCAAAAGAGTTGATGAAAAATCAAAGAGAGATTTGTCTTTCAAATGAGCTAAATCTGAGGAATATGCCTCGAGATGGCGTCCTTGGTTTTCCAGCTGACTCATGTCAAGACAGACAAGGACAACACTTCCAATCAACAAAACCTTGTTGTTCCCATTTACCAAAAGTTACAGTAAAGTCAGAACGCGACACCTTCTGTCGTGACACTTGTGTACATGACAAAACTAGCACCTCTTCATTCCTTGATGAATGGAGAAACCCGAAAGACTTTGTACACTAACACCAGAGAAAAGTTCCTTGACCAATAACACAAGTACACATATAACACTTACAAGTTCAGTAACATCATCTCAGAGTGTTATGCCTGCCAAAGAACCAGAAAAAACACTTTATGTAACTAGGTCAGGCAAGATTTTTAGACCAAAACCCAAAGTATGCTAACTGAAATGTTTAGGAGACAATTACAATTAAAAAAGAAATTGATAACTCATGTGTGTAAACATTTTAAGCTTTATTTGTTAACAAAATGTTATGGTTTACAGTAATAAGAGCATACTAGGTTTTATATGCTTTAATTTGAGTTGATGTGAATAATAGCTATAGTACCCAAGAAAGGCGGATCTGTGTCATCTGAATTGTGCACTACACAAGATGCCATTCAAGATGCTTTCGCAGAAATGCATTTTCAAATGCAAACTTTGCCCTCTACAAAGGTTCTCTTATCTCCGTATGATCCTGGGGCATATGGTGGCGGCGGCAACAATAACTCAGCTAGGGCTGCTCTATATGGTTTTCATCCCGTGGTCAAGCCCCGACTCTAAGGGCTTGGGCTGCTTCTGCTTGGGCTACATGCAAAAGGTTCCCACAATTCCATTCACGAATCAGGTGGTGAACCTGCAAGCGCTGCCCCCTGCCTTAGCTTTGCTGTGTCCCGTCTGCGCTCTGCGACTGAATGCAAATTCTGCATGTCAATATTCATTGGCTCTTTTTTAGACACAAGAAGCAGATTGGTCTCTCTAAGTAAGTTCTCCATCGTTGGTCTCCAATCCCTTCCTTCAGGGAACAACGGTTACATATGTAACAGAGATGTTTAACTAAAGCTCACGTAACACACGCTGTTTCTGTATTTCTGATGTTAATCTGGAGTACCTTGAGTAAAAGTACGTTTATGTACTTAAATCAGGGGTGTCAAACTCAAGGCCCGCGGGCCAAATCCGGCCCGCCCCCTCATTGAGAGAGAGACGCTGAGAGAGAGACGAGGAGAGTCGTCGCAAGCCCAACTCCGTTGAGCTTATCAGCTAAATCCTATTTTTTCACTATCTTATTCCTATCTATATAATATAACTTATTAGTTTATCTTAGGAATACTTTACCTTGACGATTACTGAATTGTATTACTAAGCGAAACGATGTTATCACTAGTAACACCCAGTGTTAGCATATAGCCCGCTAGCATCACCAGTCGGTGCCGGCTAAAGCTAGCATTTCTTACCGTCTGTTTACTTAAACCTACCTTCGTTGGCGATCTAATAGCGGATTCATCCGATGTATGCTTTTCTGACCTGTCCACACCAGATCGGGAAGCTGTGAAGGAGGTGCTGCCCGGCCTTCGCAGAGTCAGCATGCCTCACATCACCCTGACCACAGACGTTGGTAGGCGGCCGAGGCGTGCTGCGAGCCAGCACCCGCCAACTGTTAAAAGTGCCCTGGTTATTAGAGATTCTATACTCAGGAACGTTGACATTGAGGCACCAGCCACCATAGTCGATTGTATACCGGGTACCAGAGCGTCTGACATTAGATCAAAACTTAAAGTGCTGGCTAATGCTAAACGTAAGTTTTCTAAGATTGTTATTCACGCCGGCACGAATGACACCAGACTCCGCCAGTCGGAGATCACCAAAGATACTATTAAAGAGGTGTGTGAAATTGCAAAAACAATGTCAGACAATGTAATTTGCTCTGGTCCCCTCCCCGCCTACCGGGGCGATGAAACTTACAGTAGATTAGTGTCTCTTCATGGCTGGATGTCAAAGTGGTGCCCTCAGCATAACGTAGGGTTTATAGACAATTGGAAGCATTTCCGGGGAAGACCTGACCTGCTAAAGATAGATGGCCTCCATCCGTCTCCGGAAGGAAGTGCTATACTCTCTAGAAATCTGACCAATAGTCTTACTTTTGATATTGTCTGACTATCCATGGGCCAGGTCAGGAAACAGACAGATCGGCTTACCCATCAGTCTGTTAGCTGCCTTGACATGTCAAGATCACATACATCCCAGCACATAGAGCCTTTTTTACCAGAGTACCAACACATCTCGACTGTGTCTGTTCCTCGAACAAATAAATACAGAGCACCGTTTACCTCGTCTCGTACAAATCTTATTAACATAAAATTAGAACACAATACATTAATAGATGAAACTCAAATGTTAAAATTCGGGCTCCTAACATTAGATCGCTTACCAATAAAGAACCTATTATCAATGAAATAATTATTGATCAAAACTTAGATGCACTCTGTTTAACAGAGACCTGGCTTAAAGCAGATGATTACATCAGTTTAAACGAATCCACCCCAGAAGACTATAATTATAAACACGTTCCTCGTCTAAAAGGGAGAGGGGGTGAAGAGAAAAGAAAATCAAAGAAAAAACGCAAGCTCCATGGTATGACCGTCATACTGCAGCACTTAAAAAAGTGGCTAGAAAAATGGAAAGAAGCTACCGAAACACAAAGTAAGAGGTATGGCGTTCAGCTTGGAAAGAGAGTGTTCAACACTACAGACAGGCTATTAAAACCGCCAGATCTACCTATCTCAGTACGCTTATTAAAGAAAATCATAACAACCCTCGTTTCCGCTTTAGCACAGTTGCGAAACTGACTAGAAACAAAGAACAAACAGAAACCAATAGTAAACTCCAACACAATAGTAACGACTTCATGAACTTCTTTACTAACAAAATTATGTTTATTACCACTCTACCCAATAGTACATTTACCACTACACTGTAAAAAATCCAACTTTAAAATGTTCATTCAACAAAGAAGATTAAGTAACTTGAACAAAGATTTCTTTGTTGAAGGGCGTCAGTTGATTATTTTGTGTTCACTGAATGAAAAGAGCATAATCATTCAGCTAACAAATATTATTTTGTTGACTGGACTTAGATGTAAAAGTTTTTGTCCAATTCGTTCACCCAACTTGCCAAACTGAGTAATCTGAACAAGCAATTTAAAAAAAAACAATGGTCGGAATGGTTCCCAGCATGCATTGCGACATGTTAACTTCCTAGGTTAATATTTACTAAAAAAGATTTTAATGTTTGCTGGCTTTATTTATGTTGTTAATGTTAGTTATATGTTGTATTAAGAGTCATTTTTAAAGAATTATGTTTGTTCATTGTTACCATGATTGAGAACGTCTCGGTTACATATGTAACCCTCGTTCCCTGAAGGAAGGGAACGGAGGTGTCACGTTGTGACCGACGAATTGGGAACCACTTCACGGGTGACCTACCTGCTTCGAGAAACCTTTAAAACGCCAATGAACTTGTCATGCAGATAATTGCATCTGCCGGCGCCGCCCCGCCGCACAGGTATTTAATGAGCGGCAGGTGCAGTTATCAAATCAGCTATTTTTTGCTGAGAAAGCTGGCCAGAAAGAAAAATGTCCGGCCGATATCAGCAGTGGAACAGCAAACTGTGGCGACGGGACATGACGTCTCCATTCCATTCCTTCAGAGAACGAGGGTTACATATGTTACCGAGACGTTCCCTTTCAGTCGGTCACTACGACGTCACGTCGTGACCGACGAATTGGGAATCCCTACCAAAGCGCCACTGAAGCTGACCCTTCCAGTGCCTGCGTAAACCCTCTGACTCTCCTCTTTAAGGGAACGGAAATGGGGTTGAAGCAGAGGCCGGTCACTACTTGTTCCTTAACCCACGATAGTGACTAGGCGAACTGGGAAGCGAACTCGTCAGGCGGGACTAAGATCGCTGCGGAAAGAAAACCCTCTAGGGGTCTACCACTAAGGTGATGGATAAAAAGACACGAGGTCTCTAAAAAATACACTCTCTTAGCAACACTAGAGAGGCGCGGAACGAACTCTGCTAAGGGAAACATGGTCAATAAGAAACTTTCCATGGAAATACTCACAAAGAAACCACTAGGGGGCGCAATGTGGGCGCTAGCCTCACCCAGATAGTCAAGGATACATCTAGTGAGAGGCTGGCAGCAGATGCTCCGCAACACCGGCCACCAAGCGGTGGAGAAGACAAAAAACATTTTTTGTAACGTTTTTGCCTTGATGGCCTTCCATAATGGTGCGGTTTTTGCGCAGCACCAAAAAGAAAGGCTCCAAGCCGACACAGGAGCCGTTCCTCAATGTTCTCACTGATCTGACGAGAGAACTCGAGAGGATACCGGCTCAACACGAACACTATAGAATCTAGTGAACGTATTAGGTGTCGCCCAGCCAACAGCTCTTCAAATATCTGAAAGCGAGGAACCACGAGCCAAAGCCCAAGATGAAGCCACGATTCTGGTTGAATGGGCTCTCAAACCAAAAGGGCAAGGAATGATCTGTTTCTTATAAGCCAGGGCGATTGTGTCTACAATCCAATGAGACATCCTCTGTTTAGTGACAGCTTTCCCTTTCTGCTGACCACCGTAACAGACAGAGAGCTGTTCTGAGGTCCGAAAGCTTTGAATGCGATTCATATACACACGTAGTGCACGCACAGGACATAAAGCCAAGGCTGGGTCTGCCTCCTCCGAAGGCAGCGCTTGTAAGCTCACCACCTGATCTCTGAAGGGAGTGGTGGGAACTTTAGGCACGTAGCCCGGCAGGGGTCTCAGTGTAACGTTGGATTCAGCCGGCCCGAACTGAAGGCACGAAAATGCATGAAGATCCCCTATCCTTTTAATAGAAGCCAATGCGAGGAGTGTCAAAGTTTTCATAGTGAGAAACTTGACACTCACCGTCCGCAGAGGCTCAAAAGGGCAGTCCTGAAGGGCTTTCAGCACCATGGACAAGTCCCAAGGAGGAATAGAGGGAGGGCGCGAAGGATTCAGCCTCCGTGCACCTCTTAAAAACCTAATGACCAGATCGTGCTGACCCACAGATCTACCGTCTATGGGTACGTGATGCGCGGATATTGCCGCGATATCTACTTTACTGGTAAGTGGTGACAGCCTCTTCTCCAAGCGGTGCTGGAGATATGAAAGCACAATACTGATCGAGCATTCCCGGGGGTCCTCTCGTTGAGAAGTACACCATACAACAAACAGGTTCCATTTCAGCGTATACGCCTGCCTCGTAGACGGCGCTCGCGCTACAGTGATGGTGTTAGATACCGCCTGGGGTAAATCACCTAAAACCTCCGCGCCCCGTCCAGAGACCACACATGGAGGTTCCACAGATCGGGGCGAGGGTGCCATAATGTGCCAGGGAATCAGCCAGGGAGGGACTGTCGCGAGGAGAGTGAACTCTGTAAAACCAATTCCTAGTTGTCTGGTACGGCGCAACTAATAGAATGCGCTCCTCGTCCTCCCTGACTTGCACAGTGTCTGCGCAATAAAGCTTACTGGGGGGAAACCCCGCGGCCAGCTGTGTGCCAGTGCATTCACGCCGAGTGTTCCCTCGGATAATGAATAAAGCAGGCGACAATGGGTTGTCTCTGAAGAAGCAAACAGATCTAACTGCTCTGCCGAAACATTTCCAAATCAGCTGAACCGACCGGGGGTGGAGCCGCCACTCGCCGGGGTGCGCTGCTCATGAGAGCGCGTCTGCCGCTGTGTTCAGCGACCCCGATATGTGAATGGCACGAAGAGACCTCAGATACTTCTGACTCCAGAAGAGGAGAGACGGGCGAGATGCGACAGGTGACGAGAGCGCAGACCGCCTTGGCGATAGATATACGCTACAGCCGCAGTTTTGTCGGTGCGCACTAATACATCTTAAGCATCGAATCACGTTGATGAAACGGATGAGCGCAAGATATACAGTGCACAGCTCGAGGCAATTTATGCCAATGTCGCTGGAATGTTGACCAGACCCCCGAAGAGACGAGCCCGCCGTAGGTAGCTCCCCACCAGAGTATGTGAGCGGTGCGGAGTGGGAGCGGAGCGAGGAGTGGAGTGGCGTAATTTTGCCAGGAGCGGGGAGCGTTTTTTTTTATGTCGGAGCGTTGTGATGTTCTCTCGCTCCGAAAACGCTCCACTATCGCTCAATTACGAGTCAGGACTCGTCAGACTCCGGACAAAACCACTGTGAATAAAAACGGAGGGGGACTTAAAATGTTTCTTAACATATTTTGCATTCGTTTGCATTTGTATTGTTGTCTTACTAGTACTTTCACAATCATTTATATACGCGACACTGGGAAACTACAACTCCCATGAGCACTCTGCACCAAGCGCAACGCAAAGAGACCATTTGTTGAGACCCGCGCGCGATCAGCGGAGCGTTGCGGACCAAAGCACCACCTTCCAGAGAGCGCGCGAGGGCTGATGAATTTGCGAATGCACAAGAGGACGCAGTCTGAGCGCATACACACTTCGGGAAATATAGAACAACTGCATGGAAGTGATTGAAGAGATATTAATTGCGTGCACACTCTCAGGGCAAGAGCGGATAGAAATTCAGCGCAAGTGCTTGGCACCTGCGACTCGGCAAAAGCTCGTTTTTCTTAAAGTGAATACAGCATTGGAGATATAGCTTAATCTCCGCTAAATCTCCATTTCCGTTCTCCCAAGGGTTTTTCCCTCCTAGGACTTATTTTTCCTCGGATAAAAGCCCGGGGTTTTTTTTTCTCCTAGGGGGTTTTTCACCCCGGGGAGGCAGCCTTTTTGGGCTTTACCTAGCTTCCTCTTCTATACGTTGCTTTAGTAATACGTGCAATTATAATATTGAGTCATAGCCGCAGCAAATTTAACTGCTCATGCTATCATGTATTCTGTTGTGCTATCTGTCGTTTTCTGTGCTTTTCACTGCTTCTATTTATGTAAAGCTGCTTTGAAACAATTGACTTTTGTGAAAAGCGCTATATAAATAAAATTGAATTGAAATTGAAAAAAATATAGCTTTAATAAAAAATGTGTTCAACCAGCCAGCATTTGTTTTGTTTAGATTCAGAATAGTTCTAGTATTAATATAAAAGTTGGCTTAAAGTGAAGGCAGTAGACTATATCTATTTTTTCGTTTGGCTATTTGTCTAAATTAATATTTTAGTTTGTGATTTATTTCTTTTATTTAATGTAATGTTTTTCGTTTGATAATTTATTTTATATGAGGTTTTTCATTTAATCATTTATTTAATTTCAACACATTTTTTGTTTTGCTTTGTTTAAAAGTGAACTAAATGATAGCTTAATTTGTGCTAATATTAGCTATTTCAGTATGTGATGTTCTTCAGTTAATAACTGCGTATAAAATAAAAAATATGTTCAACCAGCCAGCATTTGTTTTGTTCAGAATAGTTCTGTAATTAATAGCCTATAAAAGTTGGCATAAAGTGAAGGCAGTAGCTCTATATTTTTTCGTTTGGCTATTTGTTTAAATTAATATTTCAGTTTGTGACTTCTTTCTTTGATTTAATGTGATGTTTTTCGTTTGATTATTTATTTTATATGAGGTTTTTCATTTAATAATTTATTTAATTTCAACACATTTTTTGTTTTGCTTTGTTTAAAAGTGAGCTAAATAATAGCCTAATTTCGGCTAATATTAGCTACTGTTTCAAATTCCAATAAAGTATATGATGTTCTTCTCTTAGTACTGCATATTCGTTGTTTTTAAACGAATATGAAAATTTTTTGCCGTAGAGCGAAAACGGAGCGATTCGTAAGTAAGGACGGCGCGGGTAGTGAGCGAGGAGCGGAAAATTGTATACCCAGAGCGGAGCTTGAGCGGAGTAATTATGAAATGCTTTGAGCGCGGAGCGCAAATTCTTTCCACTCCACTCCGCTCACATACTCTGCTCCCCACCCCGTTGTAGAGACAATTTTGCCAACAATAGCATGCCTGGAGACCTATCTCAGTGGCATCCACACCCTGAGAAACGCTGGGTCTGACCACAATGTAATTATAATACTGTGAAAGCCGGTGAGCCACGCTCTCTTCGAGACTCGGTCATAAAGCCAACACTGAAGCGGTCTCATATGGAGCAGCCCGAGCGGTGTCACAGCCGCAGCTACTGCCATATGCCCCAGAAGTTTTTTTTTTTTATTATTATTATTTTAGTGGAACCGCAACCCTGCCTTTAAATGTTTAGGCAAGTCAGAATTGACTGAACACGCGCTTCTATGAGACGTGTTGTTAAATCGACCAAATCCCGTTATATTCCGAGAAAAGAGATCCTCTGCACGGGGCAAAGTTTACTCTTTCCCCAGTTGACCTGAAGACCGAGACGAGCGAGGTGTTTAAGTACACGATTTATGTGTGTGCACAGCATCTGACGAAACTGAGCTATTATGAGCCAATACGCCAAAACGCAAACACCCCTCTCTCTCTCAGGGGCTGCAGTGCGCCCTCCGCAACTTTCGTGAAGACACAGGGAGAGAGAAAGCCCGAACGGTGAGACTTTGTACTGATATGCCCACCCCTCGAACACAAAGCGGAGAAACCACTTGTGTCGGGGAAGTATGGAGACATGAAAGTACGAGTCCTTCAGGTTGAAGGCTGCAAACCAATCCTATGGGCGGATGCATTAAAATATGCTCCTCTGCGTAAACATTTTGAACAGCATTCTGTGAATGTGAATTCTGTGAATTCTCGACTCAGTACGCAGATCTAGGATCGGACGCAACCCGCCACTCTTCTTGGGTACAATGAAGTAAGGGCTGTAAAGCCCCGACTTTATCTCGGCTGGAGGGACCGGCTCGATCGCGTCCTTCGCCAATAGGACAGCAATCTTCCGCACGCAGTACGTGCGCATCGGCAGCCTTCACCGTGGTGAAGCCTGAATATTTGGGAGGTAGCCGGGCAAATTGAATGTATAACCGAGACGGATCGTGCGTAAAAGTCAATGCGACGGGCTGGGAAGCTCTTCCCAGGCCCCCAGATACCGAGTGAGAGGAAATTAACGGCACGATGTGAACCCGTGGCGAGCGGAGACGGGGAACTCAACGGCGCGTGCTCTTTGGCCGCATTGTGAGATGTTGTGTGTAATGAAACACTCACCCAAAACCGCTGATGGATGCGGAGCAAAGGGGGCTCCCTTGTAGATGTCCCGCTCGATACATCCGCTGGCGAATGAGGAAGAGGAGAACGTAGGGTTTTGAGCCCGTCCGAAACTCCTATATGCCTCCGGGAACCTGGAGAAAGAAGAGGAATTTGCTCTTTGAGGTTAGTGGGTGCCGATTGAAGTCGGCGGAACACAAAACGAAACCAAGGATTCCCCACCCGGCCCTCCTCCGGGGTGGGGGGGAGTGATGTTTTCACCATCTCCTGACGAGCGATCATCTCCATCTTCAGGTCGCCCGACTCAGAGCCGCTAAGTTTCATTTTCCACCTCTGTAGCGGGCTGAGTGGGCGGGTGAACAGCTTAAGACAGGTTCCTCAGAGCTGCCGAGACGAAGGAACGAAAAAGCCGTAGCAGGACACCCTCGGCGAAAAGCAAACCAATATACTGACGTAACGGAGGGGGCAGCTAGGCTCCGACGTGGCATGAAGCCTCAGTCTGCTCTAAAGCGGCCAATCATTGTTGGACACTCTCAGCCGCGTCGCCGAAATGGCTGGTCTAAAAAGGAACATTAGGGCGATTATTAACGACCTACTTAATGCCCGCAAGACACAACCAGAGATGGCATTCCTGGACCACCGGGGGGTGGGCATAGCACGTCCGGCGGCCTGTGGGGTGAACCCAGTCGCTCGTAGCGCCAGGTCAGAGCCACACAGGATTCTTTAGTTGCCGGACCGTGGCCTCGCCTGTGCAGATCCTTCAGTGCCGTAGCCTGGCGGACCTGCATCACGCCATGGCGCGCACGGCAGAGGCCGCCTCTCACAAGCCCGTGGGTCTGTGAGGGGAGGGAGGCTGGTCTCTTGGAGCAGCATAACCCTTAGCGGCCCCGCCGTCAGGAGAGGTGAGAGGTGAAGGCTGAACGGTCGGTTCCAGGAGGAAAACGAGTTTTCCACGACCGTGTCAACCAACATGCACTCCGGGAAGAAAGGCACAGAAGGTTGGGGCTGTTCTTGCAGTCCTGAAGTGCCAATCATCTAGGCGGGACGGTGCGGGTGGGGGAGGAGCTCTCCGCTCCACACAGACCGTCTCCGCGCTCCCGAGCGTACATGGCCGCCACTCGGGGTCGAGCACGGGAGCCCCTACCCAACCCGAAGGCGGGAGAGGGTCCGAGTCGGCGACCGAATAGACGACCCCCTCTCCGATGCTGTGACAGACATAGAATCCCCGTGAGGACTGAAAGAGGACGAGAGCACGTAGAACACGCGCCACCCGTCTCTAACGGCACCTCTGGCTGTGGATGGGGGTGCTGAGAGTCACTGGACGAACCAGCTAACCGATTCAGCACCGTTTATATGGAGATAAGATTTCCGGACTTTTACCACCGCACCTTTAACGGGGCTCCGCAACGGAAAAAAGGGGGTGACGTTCCCGGAGGTACGAAACCCGTCTCCGCCATCCAAGAGGTTCACGCTCTCTTAGGAGTATGAACCCTCCATGAACGCCACCTCAGCATGCACTCTTGCGCATGAGAGAGGACGATCGTGGCCACCTGGGGACCCATACATTTGCCGCATCCAGAAACACGGACGGAAAGACATCTTTAAAAAGACGCTCCCGCCTCAGTGCAAGTGAAATGCTGTCTTTAAAAAGACGCAGAACACCGCAATACTCTTTTAGAGGAAACACTCTTTTAATGTGCTGATGTTGATGAAGCACACAGGGGAACGGCTACGCACACACTCAACTAAGAGTGAGAAAAAAGTCAAAAAATTAAAAAGAGAGGTGGAACACCCGCGAGCCTCCGCTGAAATGCCTTGCCCAACCAAATCAAACATGCAGAGTTCTCCAAAGAGCAGAGAGTAGCTTCTTGTGAGCAGTCAGTCTGCCAGCTTTCAAAGCTAAAAAGCTGATTTGATAACTGCACCTGCCGCTCATTAAATACCTGTGCGGCGGGGCGGCGCCGGCAGATGCAATTATCTGCATGCCAAGTTCATTGGCGTTTTAAAGGTTTCTCGAAGCAGATAGGTCACCCGCGAAGCGGTTCCCAATTCGTCGGTCACGACGTGACGTCGTAGTGACCGACTGAAAGGGAACTGTGTGTTCAGTGTAGAGGGCAGCACAATGAGTTAGCGCGCATCATTGTTGCCTCACAGCAAAAAGGTCTCTGGTTTAAGTCAGACAAAGACTTTGTTTATGAGACCTTTCTGTGTACACTCCCACAGTCCAAAACATGTAGATTAGTTAAATTTGGATATACTAAATTACTCTTTACCCAACTTAGTCACTAGTTGAGTAAACATAGAAATTTGCTTATTACCTAATCAGTTTAAGTTGGTTCAACTTTTTTGGTGTAAGTTGACATTGAGTTAGGCGAACTACATCATCCAAGAGTCAGTGTTGTGTGTAACGCGTTACAAAGTTAGAAAAAAGTAGTGTAACGCGTTACTACTGAAAATTTGGTAACGTAACGTAGTTCATTTTCCAATTCAGCGCAACGTTACTTTTGGTTAGATTTGACAGCGACACTGCCATCTGCGCGTTTGCGCAATAGTCACAAGGTCCACACACATGACAGAGGCTGGTATCAGTCTGCAAAGAAATCATGGCAAGCAAGAAGCAGCTGACGCTAACTTTTGAGGGATGGAGGCATCTTAATTTTAATCAATGTTTTATCAACCAATTGCCTGATTTTAATAAATAAGAAATAAATTAAAGAAAACGATTCAGCTTCATATTTATGTTTAAATGAAATATTTTTTTTAAACATAAATATAAAACTAAATCGTTTTCTTTTATTTATTTCTTATTTATTAAATTCAAGAAATTGGTTGATAAAACATTGATTGAAATTAAGATACAAGTAATACAAAACGAAATTCACTTTAGAGAAAGGTTTCTACGAAAACAAACTTAATAAAGTGGTAAAAATCATGTCTACCCACTCCGTTTGAAGTGAATTTCGTTTTGTATTAATTGTATCTTAGCATAGTATCTCGGAAGATCGTTCTTGTTAAATAGCTCTGTGGCTATACTGCACTGAAGCGGCAGTTTAAAATATAAACCCAGAATTCAGCGAACGTCAAGAACAAGAAAACGGAAACAACCATCAGACAGAGACGCGGAATTTACATAATGTTACACAGACCATGTTTAAATTTCAATGTTTCTGCACAGAAATACCAACTTGTTCACTTTGTTTGGTATTAATAAGCTGCGCATTGGAGTGCTGGCCGCGGTGCTGAAGACGCGCTCGGACGGAGTACTGGTGGCAGCACAGATATTTACGTGCAACCTATTGGAAACTATTATTCGTTATTATATAATTATTATTCGTTATTTTACTTTATTACTTTCACTTAAGAAGAGTTCTGCACTTTTTATTTCAATATTTCTCTTTAAATAAATACTATTTTGTACTTAAATCTATAATTTCATTATTTTACTAACCCAACTAACTCATCTGGGCTTTCCGATAGGTTGCACGTAAGGGGAAAAGTATAGCTTTCTTCCCCTTGAGAAGAGTTCTGCACTTTTAAACTTAAAAAATTTGTTATTTTACTAACCTAACTAATGACTCCTCCACTTTCCAATAGATTGCAAGTAGATATCTGTGTATATGTGCCAATACGCGTCTTCAGCACCGCGGGGAGCAGCCAGCACTCCAATGTGCAGCTTATTAATACCAAACAAAGTGGGTATTTCTGTCCAGAAACAGTGAAATTTATACATGGTCCGTGTAACGTAATTTAAATCCCGCGTCTTGGCCTTATTGTTTTTTCTTGTTCTTGACGTTTGCTGAATTCTGGGTTTATATTTTAAACTGCCGCTCCAGTGCAGTATAGCCACAAAGCTATTTAACAATGAGCACAATCTCCCGACTCCCGAGACACTACAACATGCTACTAATAATTCATTAATAAGAGCTGTTTTCTTGTACACAATTAAATATTTTAAGTTAAATGTACAGTGTTAAAACATGTAAAAAAGACAAGATTTTAACAATGTCAAGATAAAATGCCTGAGTAACAGGGTATTGTGTGTATGTGTTCGTGTGTTTGTGTGTGTTTCCAAAATATTTTCAAAATACAGGCAACATAAAAGTAACGTAAAAGTAACGAGTGTTGTGGCAAAAAGTCTTAGCTTGAATCTTCATAAGAAAAATACTCAGGAGACAAAGGTTCCAGGTGCCAAACAAAAATTACTTTATTCGCTCGAGCCAACAAAGTGAGACAATCAATACCCCTCAAAGAGGTGCTCAAAGATCATCTGCCCTCCCAACATCTGACTCCATTTTTATACAGTAAGATCAAACACTTCTTATCTGAGATGACGTATATTCTTCTCATTGGTCTCGGTCTGCCACAGTTAATTTTATTTGTTTGATGTAGCAAACGTGCAGCTGCATCCTGCCTCATATCTAAAATGATATATTCTGCTTATTGGTTTTCATGGCCTTGGCCTAGCTTGCACAGATACCTTATTGTTAATGTAGCGAAGTACAGCTGGACGAATTCTCTAATCTAAAATGACGTACTCTTGTTTATCAATTGTTTCGACCTTGCTTCTCAAGATAATTGTGGCGAGAACAATCGGGGTATAGTCGCAGGATCGCACCTGGACTCTTTTAATTAGGAAACGAAAGTTAACTGAGAAAACAAAAGTTTAACTGGGTGTCTTATAGCCTTGTGTAGAAAAAACAGGCCTTAGGCCTAATATAATATTAAAACAGTATATGATCAGTAATATACCCAATAGAAACTACCATACGAGTAACGTAAAAAGTTACTTTCCAAAGGCGGTAACTAAGTAAAGTAATGGATTACTTTTTTTAAAAGTAACGAGTAACGAGCAAACACTACTTTTTTAAAGTAACTTCCCCAACACTGCCAAGAGTTGAGTAAACTCAAAAAAGCTGTGCAGCAAGTTGCCTTGAAAATGTAAGTTAAGTCAAATTTTTGTTTTCTACAGTGTAGATTATCATACGAATATCTTGAGTCATTTAAACCTACTACAATAGAGCTCTCTAAATTAGTAACGTCATCTAAATCATCGTCCTGTATATTAGACTCCGTTCCCACAAAATTACTAAAAGAGGTATTTCATGTAGTGTCCGACACGGTACTAAATATCTTTAACTCATCGCTAGAATTAGGATACGTTCCAACAGCTTTGAAACTAGCAGTTATTAGACCGCTCATTAAAAAACCAAACCTTGACCAGGGAGATCTTAATAACTTAAGACCAATCTCAAATCTACCTTTTCTTTCTAAAATATTAGAAAAATTAGTGGCAAGCGAATAATAATACATATGAAAAGTTCCAATCAGGATTCAGGCCTCACCATAGCACAGAAACAGCGCTGCTTAGAGTTACAAATTACCTTCTATTAACATCCGATCGTGGTGAAATCTCAATACTTATATTACTAGACCTTAGTGCAGCCTTTGACACAATAGATCACAGAATCCTACTTAATAGACTAGAAAACTATGTCACCTACAAAGCCTTAAATGGCCTAGCGCCCTCGTATATTAAAGAACTACTATCAGAATACAATCCACCACGTAAACTGCGATCACAAAATTCTGGTTACTTAATTATTCCTAGAATATCAAAAGTGTCTAAAGGTGGTAGATCCTTTTCCAACTTGGCCCCTAAGCTCTGGAATGACTTACCAAAAAATGTTCGAGCATCAGACACAGTCGAGCAATTTAAATCTAAACTTAAGATATTCTTCTTTAACAAAGCATTCACATAGAATGTCCAGTAAATGTACTTTTCCCGCAGCATTTATGTTGTCTAGAACAAAGCACTCACATACCTCATATGGGTAATTTACTCTTGCCGCAATAGTTAGCCTGTCTGGAACCGAGCTGAATTAAACCACTATAATGTATGAAACTTGCATTACATGCGAACGGCCCCTACGCTAATAGAATTCTGTTTTTGTCTCCCTGTCTCGTCCTCGACCCCGAGGACAATGAGACAAACAGACCCAGTTCCTGTTGCTGCAGTGTTTCCCATATGTTGATTTATTCGTGGCGCACCGCCACAGAATCAGCGCTGGCCGCCACAAATAGATTTTTCATGATCCCCATTTACATTTATATTTTACTGTTTAAAAACGTCTTAATTCATTGTTGCAAGCACCCAGCGCGCCCTCCCTTTCTATGTTGCATGGAGCGCGCGCCCCCTCTCTCTCTCTCTCTCTCTCTCACATGAGCGTGAAAAGGTGGCGGTGTTTCAATGTCCGTTCCTCCGTATACTTTCTTTTTCGCGTAAATGTCAACAGTCACAGATTTTACTGACAGAGAAGACGCCGATGACTTGACAAAAGGTTAGCATTAGTGTTTCCCACACACACCCGTTCTCTCCCTCTCTATAATGCGATATGCCTGTGCACGTGTTTTGTAGTAACTTTGTGTAACAGTTACTGTGTATTCTCTCATATTTCTGAATTTGCACCCAATTGTCTGCGCTATACGAGACAATAAAACTCGCATTTAAATAAAAAGAGGCTCATAACAAGACATTGATGAGAAGAGCAATGTAAATGTATGGTGATTTATATACCAGCTGTAAACATACACGTACGTTTCGTAATTTCCTGTTATTTTGCGGGTTTCTTTCAAATATAAAAGCGTTTACTTGTAGCATTTACTTGTATTCTAGGCGAAAAAAACAAGTCAGTGGCAAGTCAGTTCCTGAATAACACGACACAAACTTTAAAAAGTCAAACTCACTTCTCAGAGGCACAGACTGTTCCTGAAACTAACGTTCTCCCCAAACTGAAATTAAACACAGTGTTTCGAGTTTTTCTCGTCTGTGTCATGTTGATATCAAGAAGCAACGTGCACATGACGACGAGAGAGGTGACCTGCTGCGCAATCGAGTTACCCCTCCCACTTCTGAATGTTTTACTGAGATTTCTAATCCCGTCCGAATTGACCATCAATATTACAGATGTCCTGTGGTAAAATTACATTACGCCATCTACAACCGTAAAACTAATCCCATCCGAATAGGGCTATAGTCTGCTCATTTTATGTCTGACAACAGAACTGATAATATTTAAATAATAGCAATCAGTTGTGTTAAAATGCAATATAACGTGACAGATCAAAGAGTAGAAGTGAAACATATTTCAGGTGCCAACACTCGATCAAACCGGATCAAACGCAAACACGTGATGACGTCACATATATGCTAATTAGAGTGTGACGTCATCACCGCCACAAGTCTCTCAAAATCCTGTGGGAAACACTGTGTTGCTGTGAAGGTCATCGCACCACTGATCTACTGGCAGTCCTTCAACGTGATGCCCAGCCGATGCGCGACCAACGACCACCGGCTGAACCAGTTTAATCCGCTTACCCGCTTCCTATCCCTACCGTGTCTATATATTATAAATATTAATTTCTCCCTAGGGTTTTTGTCCTTCTAGGATTTTTTCCCATTGGGTTTTCTCCTAGGGGGTTTTTTAGTCCCAGGGAGAGTCAGCCAACTTTGGCTTAACTTAGCACTTTACTGTATATCTTACATTATTAATACGCTTGCTTACACAGTTTTTCCTTAGCCGCTATATTCTACTTCTTATACTATGTATTGATTTTCAGTGTTCTCCTCTACATCTACTCATGTAAAGCTGCTTTGCAACAATTAACAATTGTGAAAAGCACTATATAAATAAAATTGAATTGAAATGAAATTTCATCTGGCCCGCGAGAGCTTACAAATTATGTTAATTATGTGGCCTGCGAGAGTTTACATATTATTTTATTGTTATTATAAGTTTTATTTTTTGCAGGTTATTTCCTACATCGATTTTTTTAGCAGCCACCAAAATAAATTTTTGTCCCGCCAAACTCTTTTTGTAATATAATTACAGTGATAATGTTGATGATTGCATGAGAGAGAACGAGCAGTACCTCGCACGCACGCACTACTAGAGTGGCCGTGTCTTAATGCGAAGGCTGCAGCGTCCGGAGGTCGCATTTCCAGGCTGCATACGTCATCAAGACTGTCTTGTTTCAATATATTAACAATTATAAACTTAAATATTATTCTTCTTTTATAGTAAATAGTTGTAATATGCATATGGTGTGCAAATGTAATGGTTAGTTAACTTAAATAAACCAGCCTTGATGACGCTGCATATGCAACCTCCGCAGAAACAGACAGTATCTACTCGTTCTTTCTATCGCGCGCACGCTAACGCGCATCCAGCAAGAAAATGTTTTCTGTCTCGTTTACAGAAATGTTTCGCAATATCCAGCTGGGATTAGTTTAGAACGCGTCTATTCCCGCTAAATACGCGAACTTATACTCATCTGAACTGATTACTTTTAATAAACGATTGAAACTATTGATCTGTAGCCTACAACACTGAACTCATGAGACGTCAGTCAATCAGACCCTCAAAGCCAGGTAAAAAAATTACAGCTTTTTTGTAAAGAGGGCAAGAAATGACAAACGAGATTATGGGCCCTATCTTGCACCCAGCGCAATTGACTTTGTCAGTGACGCATGTATCATTCGTATTTTGCACCGGCGCACAGCGGGTTTTTCCCTCAACAGACGCACGTCGGCAAACTAGGGAATGAACTTGCGCTCCCTGGGCGGTTCAGCGCAAAAAGGAGGCGTGTTGCGGCGCAAACCATCCCTGATGCTATTTTGCAGTTTCAAAAAACAATTGCACCACTGATCAAAAAAAAAACTAGTCTAAAGTCAGTGGCGCGTTCCGCGTGGTTCATTATGCTATTTTAAGGGCGCATGCTTGACCATAATGTATAGCGTGCACAACGTGCACACACTTTGCTCATCTAATCTACACAGATGCAACAGTTATTTTTGCAAATCATAAATTGTTACAATAAAAAATATTAACACATGAGATAAGGGGAATCATAGTGGTGAGCATTGTGGTGATAGTTTATTTATTGTGGGGCTGCGTTAAAAAATTCTCATGCAAATAACGATTAAAATATTTTCATATTTGTTGTGTGACTGTATTACGTTTATTTTATGTAAATAATAATTAAAATGTTTTCATAAGAAACCTTAATGTATATGAACTTGATTTGTAAGTGTACTTTGGGGTTGGACATGCTTGCGTTTGTTGGGTCCGATTTCAAAGCCCCCAAACCCTTTCAGCAGTGAGGGTGGACGCAGCGATGTCCTCTGCTGGCGTCAGGTCCTGAGGCAGATCCACCTCCCGTTACACGGCGTGCCCGATTTATGCTGGCAAGCTTGGGATTCCCCCGTCTCCTGACATCATTGTAGCTCTTGGCGCAACGATGGGGATGCCAGCTGATGAGACAAATTTGGCTATTTCCTCTCACGCCTGTTTAACCTACGCTGATTTGGGCGGGTTTCTCCTATCCCCATACAAAACAACTTCTCTGTCTTTGACCCGCCATGGAACTTGCACCCTTGCGTTTGAAGGGAATGTTGGATTGCGTTCTGATTGGTTTATTTGACGTTACGCCCAAACCACACCTATGAATAATGAACCTACTTCAGACCAAACCCTAGTGATGGCGAAGTGAAGCTTTCTTGAAGCAGTGAAGCCTTCAACCCAATTGTATCGGAAAAAGGTTCATTACTCAAAGCTTTTCAAATCAGAGCTCAATGAGGACCTCTGCTGGTGAAAGTGCTGTTTCACAACATGTTCCACAACCAAATAACGTATTAATTGTAACAATATATTAAATACATGACCAAAGCATGTTCCATTTCATGCGAATGGTACTCCAAACAAAAATAACAAATTAAGGATAGACCTTGTCTCAAAAGTATAAAGTGTGAACCAATTAAAAAATATATCATGGTATTAAGTGGTGCAGAAAAGGCTTTTTACTACTATATATATATATCTCATAAACTCACTATACAGTAATTGATTCCGTGTAATGCAATACTCCAATGCAACCCATGAGGGCGTGCCGTGCATCGCACAATTTTAAACCTTTGAATCAGATAACGAAGCAGTCACGTGGGTGTGGGTGAAACAAAGCTTCGGACGTCATTAGTCACGTGATTTTGCCAGAACGAATCAAGCTTCGATACAAAGCTTCAATGAAAATCGGTTCGTTTTTTTTTATACACGCTTCGGAGCTTCGGTGTCACTGGTAACATCACTACCAAACCCTTATTGATTTGCGCTTGGCGCACAAGTTATTTCTCCCGCCGGGAAAATAGCAACAGCGCCCAAGATCCGCCCACAAAGTCACTTGCGTTTTGCGCTTCGCACTTGCATTTCAGATCGTTAAAATAGGGCCCTATATGTGTCTAATAAATGCATATTGTGTTGGAGATTGTAAAACTCTTTATTAGTATCTTAAAATGCCTCTCATTTTATTACCTGCACAATGAAGGATAACAGAATATTAGGAGTGTACTCACATACAACATGTGTTTTTGTCAACAGAAATATTTTTTAAATAATCTGTAGAATAGCTGTACTCTATACACTTAGCCATTATTTGCCTGGGCTTCTACTTTCAAAGCTAGGTATTAATTGAGTTATTAACAAAACCAATAGTAAGCAAATGCAGAGAAAAATATAGCTGCAAAGCAGCGATGCCGGGTCAAGCAAAAAAGGGCACAGAATGAAGTATCAGTAATGACTGTCATGATTTTAGATCTAAGTTTTCAGTAGATTAAGGCAAAAATGGCATTTTTTTTTAATCTCCTGAACACTAGTTGGCGCTGTGACGAAACTGTGCATGCACCCTCATGTCATGACTGCCATCAAAACTACTTTGGCGAAGATACAGCCTCAAATCCGTTTGTTCGCGCTCTACGTAAAATTTTATGACGCGGTATACGGAAACGGATTGGCGAATCGACAAGAATTCCATAACTTTTTGCCATGAGTGTCTCTAGATGCTACACACCCATTCTTCACGCAAATTGGACAAAAGCTCTAGGACGAGTTCAAAAAGTAGGTTTAACAAACTATTCAAAATATCGAAATAATTAACATAACGGAAATGACGTCATATGGTGCAATCGAATTGGCATGAGCCAAGGAATCAGAAGAAACAAGAATTGCGTTTCTATGACGTAAGGGTCAGCAGTTATAACCAAAAATGTAAGTGAAAATTTGGACTGTTGGTGGCGCTATTGGGTTGGACAGACACACCAAATTTGGTGTGGGGACTATTTGGAATGTCCTCTTTCAGTGTGCCAAATTTCATAACTTTCCTACAAAAAAGTTAAAATTCAAAATGGCCGACCCCCAAAATGGCCGACCAAAAATCATTTGGTATCGTTTGACTCGGCATGCCTCAAGGAATCTAACAATAGCACTTTTATAATTTTAGACTCAAGTTTGCAGTAGTTATAAGCAAAAATAGCCATTTTTCAAATCTCGTGAACACTAGGTGGCGCTGTGACGAAACTAGGCACGAATCCTCAGGTCATGACTGCCATCAAAACTACCAAGTGTCGTGTGAATACGTTTAACTTTGGCGAAGATACAGCCTCAAATCCGTTTTTTCGCATTCTACAAAATTCGTTGACGCGGTATACGGAAACGGATTAGCGAATCAACATAAGTTCCATTACTTTTTGCTCAGCCTGAATTAAATCTGCAAGCAGTGATGGAAGGGCCCTCGCACACATGACACCGCCACGCTGTGGCATAAGTATTAAAGGGAACAGTAGAAAATAGGCATTTAAGCATGTAAACATAGGTGAACCATTTAAAAGTGTAGTATAATGTGCCACAGTTCCTGTTGCTAATTACAAATGACAGTGAGGTAGCATCACGTAAGAGAGAGAGAGAGTGTGTGTGTGTGTGTGTGTGTGTGTGCGTGTGAGAGAGAGAGAGAGAGTGAGTGAGTGAGTGAGTGAGTGAGTGGGTGAGTGTGTGAGTGAGTGTGTGAGTGAGTGAGTGTGTGAGTGAGTGTGTGAGTGAGTGTGTGAGTGAGTGTGTGAGACTATATGTAAATATTGGCACGTAGATGTGTTCAGTCCAGGACTCTTAATGATCATGTAAAATGTAGGGCAGATCTGACATTGAATAATCATTGTAAACATGTCACTTCTTGTTGCCAGCTGGTGGTGCTATGGCCATAAGTGACTATTGGCATGTAAATGTGTTCAGTCCAGGACTCCTGTCAATCATGCGAAGTTTGGGACAGATCTGACATTGCATAATCATTGTAAACATGTCACTTCCTGTTGCCAACTGGTGGCGCTATGACCATAAGTGACTATTGGCATGTAAATGTGTTCAGTCCAGGACTCTTGTCAATTAAGTAAAATTTGGGACAGATCTGATATTGCATAATCATTGTAAACATGTCACTTTCTGTTGCCAGCTGGTGGCGCTATAACCATAAGTGACTATTGACATGTAGATGTGTTCAGGTCAGGACTCTTAGCAATCATGTAAAGTTTGGGACAGATCGGACACTGTATGCCTGAGTTTCAGCAACCTGTTTCATAGTGAAACATCAAATTTGGCAGGCCGGAACAGACACAAATTTTAACATAGAATCAAATCCTTCGCAATTTAGCATCACAAAGGCCTTAAGATGAGACTCACCAAATATGATGATGATCCGACGAAAACTGTAGAAGGAGTTAGTTAAAGTATGACTGCTGGAAATGAGAAAAACTGAGCCAAAATCTGAGAAATAATTAAAAATAGCTGACTTCCTGTTTGGTTTAGGGCGTTACTCCAAGATACTTTTTTGTAGGGCTTGTAATAATAAATGAGCATACTGAAATTCGTACATGTACATTAAACACAGTCCAAGGGCTGCTTCATTGAATATTTGAAAGTGGCGCTGAAACATGCCCCTTCAAGTTGCCAGCTGGTGGCGCTATGACTTTAAATGAAAATGGGTATGTAGATGTGTTCAGGTCAGGACTCTTAGCAATGATGTGAAATTTGGGACAAATCAGACACTGTATGGCTGAGTTCCAGCAACTTCCTTTTTCATGTGAAAACATCAAATTTGTCGGGCCAGAACCGACACAAATTTTCACGTAGAGTCAAATGCGTCGCAATTTAGCATCACAGATGCCTTAAGATGACACTCACCAAATATGAAGATGATCCGACGAAAACTGTAGGAGGAGTTAGATAAAGTATGACTCCTGGAAATGACAAAAACTGCGCCCAAATCACAAAAATAACTCTGAATAGCTAACTTCCTGTTTGGTTTACGGCTTCGCTCCAAGATACTTTTTTGTAGGTCTTGTCATGCTACAGAAGCGTACCGAATTTCGTAATTGAACGTCAAACACAGTCCGAGGGTTGCTTCGTTGAAAATTTGTAGGTGGCGCTATAGAGCTATTTTCCGACGCCTAATTCCAAAGCATTGTAAATTTTCACCACTCTTGACATCTGTGTAAAGTTTCATGAGTTTTCGAGCATGTTTAGGTCCTCTAAAGTCCGCTGAATTCAGAGAAAAATAATAACTCCTTGAAGAACAATAGGGTCCTCACACCCCGGTGTGCTCGGGCCCTAACGAGATGCGATGTGCATGATTATGCAGTTAGGCTACCGGTAAGTGAGTGAGGAAGAAAGCATTCTTATATTAACACTTTTATGAACAAAATATCGCACACGTTGTTACACATTACGATTCAGGGACACTGTTTTCCACGGCAATCCCATGTTAACATGAAGAGTTGCAAACTTGTTACTGTATAGTGTATGTAGTTTAAACAGGCTGCTCAGAAAATTATAAAGCACGAACAATAAAATAATTGCTTACTACAGTAGTAAGCTTTTTTTGTTTGCGTTATTTTTGCAATGGCTGTTAAATAAGTATAATGTGTTATACTGGAGTGCTGGAGTAGATTGGGAAGAAATCTGATGGTTCAGTATTTTACTTGCCCATTCAGAATTTTTACTGACATCACAAAAAAGTAAAATATAAAAATACAAATAAAATAGGCCTAATCTATATTTGTTGTTTCTGACATGTGTAACCCTAATAAATATGAGACCTAAGATTAAAGGTGTCAATGAATGCATTGAAATAATCTGTTAAATTGTTCTTTGATATTTACACAGAAGGTCTGTAACTTTTTTAAGTGCAAAAATTATCCAAAAACGTTTTTACATCTCCATTTACAGCCCTAGGATTTGTCATTTGAATGAAATGGTCTATTTTTGCCCTATTTGAAAGGCTCATGAATAATAATGTTGAGCTCTGCTCTGAGGCTCATGCCATAAGCTCGCATTAGTAAACAGACCTTATAATTTGAGCCCGTATCAGACGTACATAAAGATTTTGAAGAACAACTAATTGTTAAACTAATAGGACTTCAGCTAAACCCTAGCATATAGCATTAATTGGCAGCGCTAACTCAGCAGTCACAACTTTATTTTTAGCATTTTAACAACTTTGTAATTAATTTAATCTGTAATTAAATGTTGGGGCGTACATCTCGACTGTGACGTCACAGTTGTGTTATGTTGAGATTGTTCTGTTTTCTGTTTTTGTCTTTTGTGAGCCCTGGGTTTATATAAAAATAAGGAAGCAAAAGCGTTTGAGGCTTATGATATGTCATTACCATGTACAGAGCTCTTATTATTCATCTATGCCTAGGTAAATACAGTTTTTATTCTATGGAACCTTTAACATAATGACATTATTTGCGTCCCCACCAATGTCAAAATCAAAACTACGCCCCTGGATTGAAGTGAGGTGCAGATGAGCAATAAAATCTGATCACGTATTCCGTTATCCTTGCTGGTCATGGTTGGGTAGCAACGGAGGACGCCCAGCCTCTCACGCGCTTAGGAATGAAAAAGAATCGCATTGACGCATGTTTAACACGCGTTTAGACGCGACATGTGAGCGGCCCTTTAAAAGTTTACATCAATAATTAAACAAATATAAAACTAAGTAAATTAAAATCTTTCTGCGGGGCACATGCATAACAGCACACAACTCCAGCTTAATTCAAAGAGTGACGATGGCGGATAGAGGAAAACGTTCAAAAGTGTGGTTATACTTCACAAGAGTTGATGCAGACAACGCTCGTTGTCATACAGGTAACTTCAACAAGATGTTTGCATGTAAGGGCGGAAACACAAGCGATATCTGTCAAAGCATCTTTCTAAAGTGCATCCTACGTGCAGTCAGAAACTGTCCCAATTCAAGGGCTGCGACCTTCTAAGCATGCAACCTTACCGAGCACTTGGTCTTTCAAGGTGGCAGCCTCAGAAGTCCGCGAAGAAAACTGAAATGAGACGGTCTAAACCTCGGAGGACCTATAATTTGCGTCACCTGCTGCACGCGCCCACCACGCCTGTCAGGCATGTATTCTAAAATCATGTTGAATCAACGTTGTTCACCTCATTTAATATAAATGTACCATCTCCCTAATTGGTTTGCTTACCTTACGTTAAAATTCTGTTGATTTCTTTTGGGAGAAATGACGTTATGCATTTAACATATTTTCTACTTGTTTTAAAATCCTAAATAAAGAAAAATCAGTATGTAAACATTTATTTGGCTAAATGCTCAGCACTTCAAGAATACCGTTAAAGTACCGGACCGTTAAGCAGTATCGGTAAGAGTAGTAATACCATTAAAACCTTAACGATACTCATCCCTAGTGACCGCTGACTCATGAATCAAGGTGGTAGGTTGAAGGGGACTGATTATTATTACCAGTTCGTTAATTCAAATGTAGCCGCGCTGTATGCGCGCTCATAAAGGAAGTGACACACTCGTTTTTTCCAAGCCATCCGTGCTGAAAGTGCCTCCGAGTGTAATTTGCAAGTTTTGCCTGCGCCGGAGTCCAGACCTGCCCTCAAGCCGGAATACTTTAAGCCCTGCATTTTTTAGCAGCCATCAGCCTTTATTCCCAGACAGTGAGAATTATACTAAATCTTACAAGACTTTTACTAAAACTACACATAACAAAATGCCCTGGCCTATTTTTGGGTCATGATTTTAACAATTTTGCCTTTTCAACATATTGTTATATGACATAATTCTCTTGATTGTTTAAATATCTATATATTTTAACATATATAAAACTTACCGTATCGCCCAATGCAAAGGAGTAGAATTCAGGTCACCACCTAGTTGGTCCACAATGGCACCTTTAGATATATAGTATCTATGAAGCAAAGCACAACATTCTCAAACAAAACAACTGTAATGCATATTAGGGTGAGTTAAAATATTAAACTTCAGTAATATGTAAACTGTATGTTTTTAAGTTATATAAAGCCAAACTAAATCAGATTATTTTCCATGTATCAAACAAATCTTACTTGACAATATCTGCTCGATTATTGATGGCGGCCCAGTGGAGCAGAGTAACATTCTCTTTGTCAGGTTGCCGGACATCATAACCAGATTCTATTAGTTCTTTACATCTCTCAAGAGCGCCAAACCTACAATTTTAAAGAAAATTTAGTTTAAAGTGCTTAACTTATAGTCTAGCTTATTGTGGTAGATTGGATCTGGATCTGAGTTTTTATTTCTAAATTATTTGTTCTCATTATGGAATAATTTGAGCAATAAAAACTAAGCATCCAAGTGAGACAACAGAAATCCAGATATTCTAACAGAACACTGCTATCCTGTATTTGAACTCCAAAAATTGTATCTGGTCCTATACAATAAAATATGAATGTATATGACTAAAGCCCTTTTCACACAGACATTCCGTAAAATACACGTAAAAGGCATCCTGGATTTTTCCGGAATCCTTCGATTTTTTGTTCATTCACACTGCCATGATTACCCGGCATCTGATGGTCTCGGGAAGACATGTGACCTTTTGAAAGTCCTGCCCTCTCTCATAGCAGCATCTGAAGTTTGCATATTTTTTATTATTTCTCTCTACAGAAATCACTGTTTATGTTAAGATTATAAAGGAGCACGTGACACGCCATTCTAAATCTGGTGAATGATCTCAGCTTCTGAGTGGATATTTGACAAGCTCCCTAATATCTGCTTTAATACAGATTTCAGACATTTCTCATTGTGATTGTTTATATGCATTTAAGTTAAAACCCGCATTATGAGGAGCTGAACGATATATCTTTTTGGGTTGACGCGCGGGCATCTTCGTTTATTAGCTCAAGTGAGCACGTGACGCGATATTTTTTTTATGCTGCTGAATGATCTCCGTTTCAACGCAGTAAGTTACCTGATATCTGCTTCAGTCCAGTTTGCTGGCATTTCCCGTCGTGAATGTTGTAAATCCCTAATTTTAAAGAGTTGAACCAACTTCATGTTGCCATGACACGCGCGTCCTCACTATGGCACGTGCATCATTGTTTATGCGTCTCATTTATAATTTCCTGAAAACTGCTTCAATCTAGTTTGCAACATTTCTCGTGATGGATGTCTATATGCATGTTATCTCTCGTTTTAAGGAGCTGAACCATAACTTTTGTTGTGATGACACTACGACACGCCCATTACGGCATTCGTTCAGCTTCTTGTTCACACAGAGGGTTTCCGTATATCTGACTAGGTCCTCTTACCGGCAACGATCTTAGAAGAGTAACGGGACGAGTTTGTGTTCACACAGACGCTTGTCTGGCAATTTTACGGGTATTTTCTGGGACCAAAGGTCTGTGTGAATGAGGTTTAACTGACAACTTTACAGTAAGAAATGGTCCTGTTTTTGTCATTTAACACTGGTTCTGTTCCTTTAAACAACACTATTAATATCCTGTGCTTGCCTGGAAAAGGTCATATTCATAAGTGTAAAGTTACAGCCTCAAAACCTAATTTTATTGCATTTTGCTCCCAATTAAAAAGATTAACTGAATCCCTATATAAATTAAAGCAAAACAAAAAGCAGTAAAATCATACCAGATTTTAAATAAGGTTTTGAATAACCTGTAAATTGAGATAAAATCTTTAGATGAACTTTCCTACCCCCTACTTGAGTAAAATATACACACATATGAGAAAGATCTTCAGTTATTTCTAGACAATGAGGAAGAGTAAAGAAGCGTTCATCTTTAACGTTACTTCAGAAGAACAATGAAAGACCGACTGAAGACAATAATATTCTTAAAGTCAGTCATTTACGGTATCCTCATTTATATATTTGATACCATGTAATATGTTTATGGCTTGTGCAGATTAGCCTGCATGCAACCTCAGCACTGCAAACTGCACGCTTCAGATTGAGAAAGCATTGTTTACAAACGAGGACACGTGTACTAGTGTAATGGCGGATAACTCTCTACATGCCGTGCAGTTTAGACACAGTAACGTTAATTCACTATCATGTATCCTTCATAGCAACGTTCAGTAAGGCTGCACTACAGGATATTTTAAGTGTGTGTTGTAATATGATTCCATACATTGCGCTTTACACGAGACACCTTTTTTTTATAAGCGCCACATTGTTTACGCGTGAGGAGACGGGAGTACTCGCGCACATGGGAAATGCCATATGCGGATTGTTTTTAAAGTTCATACGTGCTTACAGAAACACACGCATTAAAACATTGTTAAATACAGTAGCTATAAACAACCAGTCGATGGGCATCTGAAAACACATTTTTATATAACTAAGCACTGCAGATGTAACTCAGAGATGTTCTGAATGTAGTTTATGTACAGTTGATCTGTATTTAGTGCTATCAGTGATATTTACCCATCAGTTATGTAAGCTTATGTGGTAGTTCTGTGGACAATATATGCTAACAGCTGTTTACTGTATAAATTCTTCGCAGGTCTGCATCACTCTCATCCGTACAAAACCATGAAGTGGAAAGACATATTCACCCTTTTTGGACCATTTACAAATTGACAAATCCTTCTTGGCGTTTATTGGCTGCAACACTTTGTTTTGTTTCGTGGTGCAGGTTTGGCCACTGTGTTTATATTGAAGTTTGTAGAGTCTGGGCTGTCTACACAGAGATCGCGTTTTTTACAGTTTGATCAGCGGACAGGCAGCAAGCAGATAGTGAGGAGATGTTTGCTGTATGTAACAAAAAAATGTTATGGTCTAAAACGCGTGAATTCGCTTAGAGCGCCTTTAAAGTTATATGGTAACATGAGCCACATGAAGTTTTGTGTATCAGTTTCTTAGCATTTCTTAGAGAAAAATACTTGCCAGTCATGTGATGTTTACTTGTATCTTCAGGAACTGTTTTACAAACTGACAAAAATTATTCTGCTAAATGTATGTGTATAAAAATGTACATTTGATAATTATTTTTTAGATTTCATTGTACACTAATTTTGTTATTACACTGCCTTCAAATTATTATGCACATGCCATGTGTGTTTATTTTTACAATAGAGTCAGTACGTTTAGAAATTTTATTTTACCCTCAACACTTATATGATAGTGTGGATGTTATTCTTTTTAAATGAAATTAAAACGTTAAAAGATACTGAAAAAAATACTTTTTTTTGATACTGAAAAATATGCTGTTCCAAATTATTAAGCAGGTTGTAGTTTTCCTACAATATGGGTATGAAAAAAGATCTTTCTAAAGACAAAAAGTGTGCATTATGTAAAAAAGGAAATCACTTCCTATAACCATTTATATTTGGTGAATCTAAACAGAAATTATTGAACTGTTGTATGATTTGAGTGATTCACAGTACAGAAAGATTTAACTATATAAAGGCTTTTAAAAATATTTGTTAAAGGAAAATATTAGGAAAAGGCAGAAGCAAACATGTATGTAAACCTGCTGATGTCTCTGGAATCCCAAGAACCCCTATTCTTAATACAGAATCCTTTAGTGCATAAAGCTGCATCTCTACCCCTCCCTCAAACCAAAACTTGCCAAAATAAAAATAATAGCTATGAGTGCAGAATACAAGACTATTTTCACACAGTTTTATTCATTGTCATGCCATAATACACTGAATAGTATAGATAATTGCCATTCTGGATTGTTGGAGAATAGCCACTGTATTCAAACAAGACTGTAACATTAGGGAGAGATGCCAGAGTAATAATTTGGGCTGGAATATTGGGAAGTGAGATGGTAGGTACCTTTAGGGTCCCTGAGGGTGTCAAAAGGACATCTAGAAGATATGCAGAGTTCCTAAAAGGATGTTTTTTCACAGTGGGATATAAAGAGAATCATGTCTTCTGAAATAAATGTGCTTTTATGGAGGATAATACACCATCCCATGCTGCAAAAAGAATAACTTATTATATTAATTCATATGGGCATAAAATAAGAAAGAAATCAAGGTATTACCACCATCATCCTCCGATCTTAGTCCTATTTAAGAGCCTGTGAAGCATCATTATATGAAAAATCTGTGAGGTGGACAGCACTATAATTCGAAACATCAACTTAGGGATGCAATACTAGTGTCTTCAAGTGAAATAAAGACAAAACCTATACAGTATTTGTATACTTACAAGTTTAATGAATGGGAGATTTAAAGTCATGTCAAACAAATGCTCATATATTATTATGTAACTTGTGTAAATACATTATTTGTTTTATATTGTTTTTGGACAGTGTTTGTTTTGTGTCCATGCAGCACATTTGACAGATATCTGTTTTTGGATCATTATAATCCATTATATTATTATAAATTTGGTTAAAGTGCATTCTGTATAATAATTTCGAACAGCACATTTTGCATATTTTTCAAAATATTAAAGTATCTTTTGACATATTTATTTCATTTAAATAGAATAACATAAACTCTGTCATATAACTGTTAAGGGTAAAATAAAATTTGTAAACTTACTGACTGTATTGGAAAAATAAACAAACATGGCATGTGCATAAATTTTGGAACTGCAGGTTTTGGAACAAAAGTCTCCTCAAATTTATTCTAGCACAACGCACTGAGGCATTAGGGGGTTGGTTCTTTATCTCCAGGTGTAAATCACATCAATATTTATGACCATTGACCCTCCCTTGCATATTGCATTTACACAAGAAAAAGTGTCTTACAAAAGTTAAAGCAATTTATTGTTTCATGTGAATAAGTGGGTAAAATGGTCGCCGGATGCCTTTGTTATGATAACTGGGGATTTCAATCATTGTGCAATACAGACCAGTGGCTCACATTATTATTAACATGTTAAATGCAACACCAGGGGGGATACAATCCTTGACCATTGCTACACAAATGTCAAGGATGCGTATGTGTCTCGGAAACTGCCAGGTGTTGCTATGCCCCAAATATATTCCTTTGGTACAAAGACTGAAAACAAGAACAGTCACTGTTAAAAAGATGACAAATGACATGATTGCAGACCTGCCAACCTTGGATTTTTTTTGAGTAGCAACTTACTGCAGCGGCACGGCGCGAGGTCAGGCACATTTGCTGATCCGTAGTGATTGAGTTCACATGAGCCCTTTTCACACAGACATTCCGTAAAATACACGCTAGCTTAGCTTAGCACAAATGTCTTACATTGAAAAACAGTATACATTGAAAAAAAAGAGAGATGTGGGAATCAGGGTCAGAGGCCATCAGCTAACGTCTGTCTGGATGTGCGCGAGACGGACCGCGTCATCTTGCACGGACACACGCGCGTCTCCGTTCAGCTTCCAAACACGCATACAAATATTTTCTCATACAAATGATTACTTTATCAGGCCGTCAGGGCAGCAAAAATTTGTGTCATTTACAGGACATTCACAAATTAAAGATAGAAAAGTGGCGAAATGTCTGTCGGCTCATGACAACACGCACCATGTATTAACACATTTTTTTTTATTTTAACTGATAATGGTAATCGGTCATAAATTCTTACCTTCGGTTAACGGTTAAACGGTCAATGTGAACATCCCTACCGCAAACTCTTTATTTTTCAATCACTTCGCAAAGAGACTTACTCTGCTGATTTTGGACATACAGATACGATTTATACATCATTTAAAACGTTAAAGTGTCTAGTTTTTTTCCGTCTACTCCCAATAAAAACAGAATGTTGTGCTTTTCGCAAAATTAAGAAAATAAACATGATGCGTGTTTTGTTCTCTCTTTCTCAGTGAAGTCCTTTCAGAAACACGTCAGAAAAATAAACTGTAACTTAACGAATACTTGTCATAGAAACAAAAGATAAATGTCTACATAATGCTTGGAATGTTTCCTTTTAAATGATGTAAGTGAGATCGAAAACAGATATTTTCATTCAGTGTAAACTGTATGAGAAGGACAAAACTCATTCTAGTAGTCTATATATATATTTATTGTGTGTGTGTGTGTGTGTGTGTGTGTGTGTGTGTGTGTGTGTGTGTGTGTGTGTGTGTGTGTGTGTGTGTGTGTGTGTGTGTGTGTTACATTCTATTGAACATTTTTGTTATAAATTCCCAAGTAAACCTTATCATGGTTTTATTACAGAGAAAGTTACATTCCTGTTGAACATCCCCACAAGGCTCATTATGTGGCTCATTATTCAACTCTTTTGTTCCTCAGCTGTCAAACAATGATTATTCAGGAGCTTTCCCGCCTCCACGCATACACCCCTTTCCCAAGCAAAAGTGTCTTAGAAATTGTAAATCAATATATTGTTTATGTGAATGAGCAGGCCAAATGATTTCACATCATTTTGAAGAAAAAAACTCTAGACTACTAGATCCTTTTTTGAAAAGTGTTGGGAAAACATGTTCAGAATGAGTTTTGTGGACTAGCTTTTTCAAAAACCACGCATAAACATTTTTCTCTCAAAAATACAAACATGTACATACATGTTGATCATATAATATTGTAGCCCAGTTTGTGCTGAACACAGTGTTATGAGACTTTTTTTATTGCCATTAATATGTTTTTAAGTAACTGAAAAAAGCACAAATGTCAGTGCATGCAAAACTTCCCCAGGGCCCTAAAACCCCCTTAGACCCCAGAGGGTTAAGAGGGATAAAGTTCGGGACCTGATTTAGGTTACAAAGTTAAGGTCGAGACTCGCAATTAACGACAGACCTAAAACACACATATATACACATACAGAATAGTTAAAAAACAAGAAATTACAAAAGCATAATCAGCATTACAACAAACTTGCTGAGCTCATTATAATCTATGTACATACAGCATTTGAGCGAACATAACAAATTGTTCAAATCTTCATCTAAATAAATAAATAATCAGATATTCGATTAAAATTTCAAATAACAGTAGGCTATGCTCTATTATTTTAAAATCAGTTTTGATTAGTTTAAAACAAGCAACATGATCTTAAACAATAAGTTAATTAGAAACATTTAATTCAAATGGTTTAGTTGTTATTTATTTACTTTATTTTTATGTTAATTGCAATCAATGTCATAGTAATCTTCAGTTTAAAAATGTTACATTTTCATATTGTTATTCATTTACTTATGTATTTTATATATTCACCTAGACTGGCAATAAAGCTTGTTTCAACTTGAAGTAATTAAAAGATCATCTGTGACAGGAGTCACACAGAGACACAGAGCTATTAACGAATATTTTATTTTATCAAGCTTTTTACAGTTGGTTTAAAATAAGTTTGATATTAACAGCGTTTTAAAGATTTTTAAATTGATTCAAAAAAAGCTCGGATTTCTAAATAAGAGACGCGCAGAAAATGTCATTCATGTCATTTCATAGATTACACTCATTCACTTAACACACATATTATTCGTGGTTTAAGGGGTTTATAATTTAGGCTGTTTCAACAAACACGTTATTGCGTCTGGCCGAATATTTTTTCTGTTATTTGGATGAATTCGTTAATCATTCTGAATAGGGGTGGGCAAAAAATCGATTCTTAGATGAATCGCGATTCGGACGTGGGACGATTCTGAATCGATTCACAAATGTCAAGAATCGATTCTTAACTGTTAGTTTACAAAATAACGTCACGTTATCAGAACCAAAAGGCGGAACTCAACTGGGGGAGCAGTGATGCACACGGACAACTTAAGAGAGCGCGCCCTGCAAGAGCGCATAGCGGAGCTTACAAGAGCAGAAGAGAAAGAACACTTTAAATGCTTGTAGGACTATACTGCATATATCTTTACATTGAATTTAGGGCTGTCACCATTACTCTATTCTTTTTGAGGAGTTTTAAAAAAAATCATTGAGTACATGTCGAGTACTCCTTAAAATAGCGGAGATGCGGTTTAGTTAAACAAACAGTATCAGAAGCATACAAATCAGCGCTACGCTGCCTCTCTCTCCCTCTCGTTTGCTCACTCACACACACCGTGCGTGTAAATCAGGAACTGCGTGAGGCAAGAATGCGCATCCATGTGAATTTTGGAAGTTAAAGACGACTGAGCTGCAGTGGCATGGCAAAACACATTTGAGAAGAAAGGCGCAGCAACTCAAAAAGACCTGCATGTTTCACAATTACTCCAAAAGACCATAATGACAATTTTGCGCGTGGAGCAGCAGTTGTGCGATCTACCGGCATTGCCTTTGCGATCGACGTATTGGACACCCCTGCCCTAAACCATCCGCAGACTGTTTAGATATAACATGAATATACTTCTGTAAAAATATGCACATAGTTTTTTATTCAGTCGCTGGGTGCGCTGCATTATATAAATACAGTAATACTGCCAATCACTGTTTATAATGATGATGATTAGACGCTTAACGTTCGTGGAAGTTAATGCCGGTTAACATATAGAATTAATATGTCACGTTAAATTAATATTTTTACTGGTTTTAATGTCTTACAACAGAAACAGGACATGTATGTATATAAGAATGACATTATTTATCCCTAGTTGCATTAAAGTACAGTATATGACAGTTCAGAGACTAGCAAAAGCGCAAACATTAACCTGGCTTTGAAAGCAAATGCGACGTAATGACGTCACAGATATGCAAATTAGTACGTCAAGAATCGATTCTGAATCGAATCGGGACCCTAAGAATCGATTCTGAATCGATTCATGAGGGTCCAAGCGATTCCCACCCCTAATTATGAAGCCATTATCCGTGCCCTTCCAAATAAAGTATTCGGCTTCGGGCACATCCCTACACAGCAGCATACATTTATCTTTTCTCATCATCTTTCCCCTTTTCTAACGTGGGCAACTGACAGTTTAAGCCTGTTTTTCTCAACCGTAATTCAGTTTGTGTTGCATTACATCTCCCGTTCTCCCTCCATGTCACGATTGGAAGCTGTGACTTGATGCAAACTAACCATAAGTTACTTCTGAGTGACAGCTCTTCTCTGGGCAAACACTCCAAAGTCCCTAACAGATTAATTGATCGCATGGTGACAAACAATTATATGATTTGATGTGAGGTACAAATGAGCGATTTAAATCCGCATTCGCACGGCTCATTTTGGCTACAAAAGTGCTTTGGAAGGAAGAAAGTGCGTTTTTAAACGAGTTTTTAGACGTGACATGTAAATGGCCAAGGGACGCCGTAATGTATAGCAAAATGTGTTTAGAAACCACATTACCGTTATTGAAAAATTATACCGTGAAATATATTGATATTGAATTAATGTCCAGCACTAGTACACTGTAAAAAATCCAATTAAAGAAATGTTGGACGGGCAAAGATATATAAGTTAAACCAATTTTTTTGTTTGAGCTAGTTGAGAAGACATATTATTTTAAGTCTAGATAAATCTGTGTTTAAAACATTAAATGAATTATTATTTTAAAATCCAGTCAACATTCAGAATTGCTAGTGTTGACTGAACTAATTAAAGGGGAAGTCCAATCTAGACATTTTAGCATGTTTATCACGGGTAATTTATGTCCACTTTGCATTATACATGAGGAAAAATCAATAAATTTGCACGATTTCGATTATTAGATTGATAGTGTGTTGAAGCGGAATTTTCGTAACGGTCTTTAATGGACACAATTAACCAGAATGCACTGCGCGAAACTGAGTCATTAGCTCCACCCACTAACCACTGTTCGATGCAGTCGTCAGGTTTGTTTGACTTCATGCGGCGCCGCAGGAACCGACAGCTGGATGACGTCAAGGTTCCGCGAAAGGGATTTAAAAGCAAACTCCTCCGTATGATATCGCGAATCGCTCTCGCGGTACTTTGACGTCATCCCGCTGTCGATTCTTGCAACGCCACATGAAGCTGAACAAGCCTAATAACTTCTTTTACCGCTCAACTAGCTCTCAAATCAACTCAAGTCAACTTGAAGTTAGCCGGCAGACGAACCCATCCAAAGAGTAACTCCGCTTTAACCGTCTCTGAGGGGGAAATCACCAAAGCCCTCGATAAAAGATGACTAGAACCTGTGCAGTATGTGGATGTAAGGACAACAAATTCAGGCCACCGGGAGTTTTTATTGTTGACATCAACGCGACCCTCAGCTGACCCACCACTACACTACTTTGAATATGCAGCCAGCACTTTCGTCAGGAAGATTTTGAGTACTGTTTTCAGCCCAGTTTTTCCGCGGACTCAGGTAATGTAAAATTGTTAAAATATCTAAAACATCATTTGGCTTAGTTGTTGCTTGTTTTGTGTAACTACGGTAAACATACTACGTAGAAAGTTATTATCATGTTGTTGTTATTATTATAAACACGAGCAAAGCAAGCTAACGTTAGCTCCTGTGCAGCTGTCAATCAAAAACGTTATCATCTACTGTCAATCATCTCGCCTCAAGACCCGCCCCCATTTAGAACATTCAGAATTAATGTAGTCGTGCATTTTTCTTCCGGTGATTTGATGACGCGTCAAATCACCGTTACTGTAGCAGTTAAAAGCTTTAATTTTTTATATGGAGTTAGTACATTTGATGGCAGCACAATCAACTACATATATGGCATGAAATATAGTGTTGGAGCATAATGTTGTTTTAGGGTGGACTTCCGCTTTAAGACAAATCAAGTAAACTATGTGAACTTATGACAGCTATGTTTCCTGACAACAAAATGCTCATAATATTACAGCTATTTGGTCACAAAATGTAATTGTAAGAGTTGTTCAGGCGTGAATGTATGTGCTTAAAGTTTAAATATGCTGTCGGTTAATAAAGATATTGTCTATTTAAAAATGTTCTTGGACACTTTTGGACGGAGATTAGCTCCATATAAGCTCCATATGAGCTTCAGAAAATCACCGGCGCTTAAGCGCTCACACCCCGCCCAGCGCAGCCTCGCCTCGGCAAGCGCATCAGAAATCAACTGCTGGCTGTGATATCTCTGTGGCGTTTAAACGTGATTTAATTCATTTTAATTTCTCATACTTAACAATGAAAGGGTTATGTTTTAAATGGCCCACTTCACCCTGCCTTCCGACGTCCACAAGCGATCGAGGCGCGCAACAAACATGCATTCCACGCGATGCAGCTTCACGGACCGTGAACGACATGAAAGCGATCGGGAAGCTGTGGAGGAACCGCTGTCCGGCCTTCGCAGATTCAGCAAGCCAAACATCACCCTGGCCCCAGACGTTCGCAGGCGACCGAGGCGTGTCACAACCAAACACCCCACGCGATGCAGCTCCGGGGACCGCGTTCGGGTAAACGAAGACGCCATCGCCCAGCATGAAAGCGGTAAGACTCCGCTTGTTATTGTAACATGTACTACTTGCCACATGTATAGTTTAGCTTCTGCTGTTAGCATAGAGGGGTTTACATGCACTAAGTGTATTGAAGTACTAAGGTTAACTGAGAAGGTTGCCGAACTAGAATCGCGCATCCGAACGCTAGTTCAGGATAGCAAAACCGCTAATGTTACTGTCGCAAATAATCTATCGAGCGAAAAGACTAATGGCTCGGTTCCGACATCAGATGCTAATATAAATATTACAAATACTGTATCAAGCGCGCATAGTGTATATCAAAATACACATGGCTCGGTTCCGTCATCAGAGTCAAGTCGGCGGTCAAACTGGGTGACTGTTAGGCGGCATAGTCATATAAGGCGTCCTTCTAACCCCGGATTTCCACCGACTGCGGAGCAGCTGCAGATCAGCTCCGCTGCGTTACGTCTCCGCACTCTGCCATCCGCCAATACCCACCAGTTCCGTTTTTGTTGCAGAGCGGCTGCGTGCTGAAGTGACGAGGTCTCGCAAATTCACGTGATGATCGCGCGATACCTAGTTCTGTCTCTGCCCATTATGCCATTGAATTATGACGTTTTTACAAACCAGCCCAGATCACAACACGAGATCTCGCATAGACAGAGCAGTACATCAAATCCATCCAAAATTCAAAAAATAAGAAGGCTGCTAAAACATTTATATATGCTTTATCTTTAATGTATTTATTTGAAACTCCCCTGGCTCTGTTCCTGTCTATTATTTGTTGTTTCTGTATTAATGACTGACTTTATTTGTGTGTGTTTGTAATGTTTGTATTGCAAAGATTTAATAAAAAAAACACGAGTTCTCGTGAATTCAGGTATGATCACGCGATAAAGTCATGGCTCCGCCCTGCGGAGCTGTCCGGCATCCGTCAAAAATAGAAGCTCTGCGTATTTGTGCCGGAGGGCTGCGGATGGCCGGAGCTGTGACGGATTCGGAGCGCAGTCAGTGGAAATACACACATTGACTTGAATGGAAACCGATTGACTCCGCCGCCGTTCCGCAACGGATCCGCAGCCGTTCCGCAGTCGGTGGAAATCCGGGGTAAGACCCATAACGTAACGACAATTTCTAACAGATTCGATCCCCTAAGGAGTATACCAGCTGAAACACCTTTTAAAAGTGCCCTGGTCATTGGAGATTCTATACTCAGGAACACTAACATTGAGGCACCAAACACCATAGTCGACTGTATACCGGGAGCCAGAACGTCTGACATTAGATCCAAACTTAAAGTGCTGGCTAATGCTAAGCGGAAGTTTTCTAAGATTGTTATTCACGCCGGCACGAATGACACTAGGCTCCGCCAGTCGGAAATCACCAAAGATAATATTAAGGAGATGTGTGAAATTGCAAAAACAATGTCAGACAATGTAATATGCTCTGGTCCCCTCCCCGCCTACCGGGGAGATGAAACACATAGTAGATTAGTGTCTCTCAATGGATGGATGTCAAAGTGGTGCCCTCAGCATAACGTAGGGTTTATAGACAATTGGAAGCATTTCTGGGGAAGACCATTTCTCCTAACCCGAGATGGCCTTCATCCGTCATCAGAAGGAAGTGCTATACTCACTAAAAATCTGATCAATAGTCTTAATTCTGATATAGTCTGACTATCCAGGGCCCAGGTCAGGAAACAGATGGATCGGCTTAACCGTCCATCTGTTAGCTGCCGTGATATGTCAAGACCACTTATATCCCAGCACTTCGAGTCAATCTTACCGAAATATCAGCACATTTCAACTGTATCTGTTCCCCGAACAAATAAATACAGGGCACCGCTTGTTACATCTGGTACAAATCTGATTAAAATAAAATTAGAAAACAATACATTAACAGATGAATCTCGAATGTTAAAATTCGGCCTTCTTAACATTAGATCGCTTACCAATAAAGAACCTATTGTCAATGAAATAATTACAGACCAAAACTTAGATGTACTCTGTTTAACAGAAACCTGGCTTAAAGCAGACGACTACATTAGTTTAAATGAATCCACCCCACAAGACTATTATTATAAACACGAACCTCGATTAAAGGGGAGAGGGGGTGGTGTAGCTACAATATACAACACAATTTTTAAAGTAAACCAAAAATCTGAGCTAAAATTTAAATCATTTGAAGTAATGTTGTTAAATATGGAAATAACTGATCGTAACCACAAACAGCTTTCTTTTGCTTTAGCGACAATCTATAGACCACCGGGCCACCATGCAGATTACCTTAATGAAATAGCAGATTTCCTATCTGAGCTTGTAGTCACTGTAGATAAAGCTCTTATTGTTGGTGATTTTAATGTCCATGTGGACAACCCAAAAGACGCATTAGGACGTGCGTTTATAGATGTTCTAAATTCTCTCAATATTAGACAAAACGTGACAGGGCCAACGCATACTCGTAATCACACATTAGACTTAATTCTGTCACTCGGACTCAATATTAATGAAGTCGAAATATCACCTCAGAGTGATGCAGTTTCTGACCATTACCTTGTGTCATACACTGTACTTCTAGATAGGATCACTCAATCTACAACATGCTACCGACTAGCCAGAACAATAATTTCCACCACTAAAGATAGCTTTATTAGCACTCTTCCAGACCTGTCCCAAATGAAACATGTAGCAGATAACTGTGACGATCTAGATATTGAAATAGAAAACCTAAACAATGTCTGTTCTAACACATTGGATGCCGTTGCTCCCATTCGAAAAAAGAGATTCAAAGAAAAACCGCCAGCTCCATGGTATGACCATCACACAGCAGCCCTTAAAAAGGCAGCTAGAAAAATGGAAAGAAATTATAGAAGCACAAAGTTAGAAGTATGGCGTGCAGCATGGAAAGAGAGTGTTAAACACTACAGACAGGCTATTAAAACCGCCAGATCTACATATCTTAGCAAGCTTATAAATGAGAATCATAATAACCCTCGTTTCCTCTTTAGCACAGTTGCGAAACTGACTAGAAACAAAGAACAAACAGAAACCAATAGTAAACTTCAACACAATAGTAACGACTTCATGAACTTCTTTTCTAACAAAATTTCGGCTATTAGGGAAAACATCGTAGCTACCCAGGCAGCCACCACTCTACCCATTAGTTCACTTAACACTAGACTACCATACGAACATCTTGATTCATTTAAACCTACTACAATAGATGAGCTCTCTAAACTAGTCACATCCAGGGTTCTAAATTAACTTTTTTGTCCACCAGCCAAAGTGGCTGGTAACTTTCTAAAGTTACCAGCCAATCAGCATTTCCACTAGCCAAATTTTTTCCGGTGAAAATAAGAGAAATTATGAGTGCCACTGAATACAACAATTAGTTTTTTCTTTCGCGTGCATGCGACTGAATCCTGATAAAACATGACAACATTTTTGTGATGAAACATAAGCTTTCTTCATTTCTTTGTCGATAGACATAAAGCTTTACTGGGGCACAGGCCTCCCATTTTTTGCTGACTTTTTTTGAAAGCCTGCTGTGTGCAAGAAGTGTGCAACACTTCTATACAATGTAATTTGCTTAATCGACTATTCTACAGTGCAACAGTTACTGTGAAAGATAAATATGTATTTAAAAATATTTAAGTATAATCTTCATCATACCTAACATTATTAACATGTTTGGAGGCATACATGGCAGAAAAGGTTTGGTAATAATGACAGCAGAGAAATATTTTCTACAATGAGGACAATGATTAATAACTTATTTTTACAAGAATATTTTAATAAACCAGTCATTTTATGACTGCTATACTAAATAATCTCAGTCACAGTTACTGCTAACTGTTATGTAAGTAAGTGTCCTATAGTTAAATATTAGTAAACTAAATATTTATTTCATATCTGAAGATACAGAACAGTATAACACACACATCTGTTGATTTTCTCAGCAACAATGCAATTCTATAGACTTGACAAGAGGGTTTCCTGAGATTTTTCCTCTAATGTTTGAGACCTGACAGGGTGAGGATGTTGTTTGTCTTACCTCCCTTAAACTCATCATCTCTCCTTTCTGCTTCCCTTTCCCTGCTTTGCACAAAACATTTCTGATGTCCATCAAATAAGCCAATATGATCGAGTCAAAATAAGATTAGCATCATTATTTAGAAACTTACTTCTCGTCATGTTTTCACAATTACGCGTGGCGTCACCTTTTGGATGCAGTTGTGCGCGCGGAGAAACGCAAAGACGCGCGTGGACATGGATACATGCGTGCACGCGTCAGTGCAACTGCTTCGTCGCTTTACAAGCGTAAATTGGGTAACTTCATTGCATATAGATTTGTTTTTGCCGCTATAATCTTTGTTAAGGAATACACTAGTTAACTGCTAAAATTTAAACTTGAGATTTACACCTGGGCACAAAAGATTTACACTGGATCACATGCCCCAGTAAAGGGGTGTGGCGACACCGCTATCCAGTTTTTCTATGGCTCTGAGTCTATCCTCTCTGGTCTACCTGTTCGTTCTCCTTCTTCCTTTTGTTTTCTGGTGGACGCGCTCCACTCGTTTCCATGATTTCTCGCGCTGGTTTCGCTGCAAACTGCTTATAAACATCATCACGTCGCATTGCGGCACAGTGTTCATGGGAAATGTAGGAAGTTCTGCCAGAGGGATAAATGTCTGAGAACGAAGCTTTATGTATCTTGCATGCAATGCCTCATGCATCACCGGCCAAACTGGCTAGTAAGTTTTTATTAACACCCGCCAAAATGAATTTTTACCCGCATTTGGCGGGTTGGCGGGTGTTAATTTAGAACCCTGGTCACATCATCCAAATCATCGTCCTGTATATTAGACCCCGTTCCCACAAACCTACTTAAAGAAGTATTCCCTGTAGTGTCAACCCCGGTTCTAAATATCTTTAACTCATCGCTAGAAATAGGATACGTTCCAACAGCTTTCAAACTAGCAGTTATTAAACCGCTGATTAAAAAACCACAGCTTGACCAAGGAGAACTTAATAACTTTAGACCAATCTCAAATCTCCCTTTTCTTTCGAAAATATTAGAAAAGGTAGTGGCAAGCCAGTTACGCACATTCTTGACAAATAATAGTACATATGAAAAGTTCCAATCAGGATTCAGGCCCCACCATAGCACAGAGACAGCGTTGCTTAGAGTTACAAATGACCTCCTATTAACATCCGATCGTGGTGAAATCTCAATTCTTATATTACTAGACCTTAGTGCAGCCTTTGACACAATAGATCACAGAATCCTACTCAATAGACTAGAAAACTATGTTGGTATCAGTGGTCAGGCGCTAGCCTGGTTTAGGTCATATCTAACCAATCGCTATCACTTTGTTTATGTAAATGAGGAAGAGTCATATCACTCCCTGGTTAAATACGGTGTACCGCAGGGATCAGTTTTAGGTCCTATCCTGTTCTCGTTATACATGTTACCCCTAGGAGACATTATCAGGAAACATAACATAAGTTTTCACTGCTATGCGGATGATACCCAGCTTTACATCTCCTCGCATCCCAGCGAAACACACACGTTTTCTAAGCTAAAAGACTGCATTAGCGATGTTAGTGACTGGATGGCACATAACTTTCTTAAGCTCAACTCCAATAAGACAGAGGTACTTATTATTGAACCAAATCGCTACAAACATAATATGTCAGATTACAAATTGCACATAGATGGCTGTACTGTGGTGCCATCTTCCACGGTTAGGAACTTAGGTGTGATGTTCGACAGCAACTTATCCTTTGATAGTCATATCGCCAACGTCTGCCGCACAGCATTCTTCCATCTTAGAAATATCTCAAAAATACGCCATATACTGTCTACATCTGACGCAGAGAAGCTTATTCATGCTTTTATGACCTCTAGAATAGACTATTGTAACTCGCCTCTCGGGGGATGCCATTCAAATCAGGTCAACAAGCTTCAGCTAGTTCAAAACGCTTCTGCAAGGGTACTTACTCGATCTAAGAAGTATGACCACATAAGCCCAATTCTGGCATCTTTACACTGGCTACCAGTTAAATATCGCATCCAATTTAAAATATCACTAATCACCTACAAAGCTTTAAATGGCTTAGCACCCTCATATCTTAGAGAATTACTATCAGAATACAATCCATCACGCACACTACGGTCGCAAAATTCTGGCCTATTAATTATCCCTAGAATATCAAAAGTGTCTAAAAGTGGAAGATCCTTTTCCTACTTAGCCCCTAAGCTCTGGAATGATTTACCAACCGATGTCCGAGAATCAGACACAGTCGATCATTTCAAATCTAGACTTAAAACTTTTCTCTTCAACAAAGCATTCGCATAATTTGTCTAGTAATGGTTCTTAACTCGCAATAGTTATTTTCACGGAACAAAGCACTCACGGTCATAACACAGACCAACCAAATAAATAAATAAAAACCTTTCCTGCATGAACACTTAAAATGAATTGCATTAAATAGTTTGCCACCGTTTGCCACTGAACCTGCATTAACGACGACAGTGGGGCTTCCGGCCTTAGTCAAACGGTTTGGCACGTATGGTTGGGTTGCGATTTTGGTGCTTTCGTGTGTCTTGTGAATAGTATGCCATACAGACCTGTTTGCCACTGAACCTGCATTAACGACGACAGTGGGGCCTCCAGCCTTAGTCAAACGGGTTGGTATGTATGGTCGGGTTGCGTTTTTCGCGCTTTCGTGTGTCTTGTGAATAGTATGCCATACATACCCGTTTGCCACTGAACCTGCATTAACGACGACAGTGGGGCCTCCAGCCTTAGTCAAACGAGTTGGCACGTATGGTCGGGTTGCGATTTTGGCGCTATCGTAAGTCTTATGAATAGTATGCCATACAGACCCGTTTGCCACTGAACCTGCATTAACGACGACAGTGGGGCCTCCAGCCTTAGTCAAACGGGTTGGTATGTATGGTCGGGTTGCGTTTTTCGCGCTTTCGTGTGTCTTGTGAATAGTATGCCATACAGACCCGTTTGCCACTGAACCTGCATTAACGACGACAGTGGGGCCTCCAGCCTTAGTCAAACGGGTTAGCACGTATGGTCGGGTTGCGATGTTTTTTTTGGCGTTTTCTCCTGGTCCTGTAAATTATGTACAATATAGACCCGTTTGCCACTGAACCTGCATTAACGACGACAGTGGGGCTTTAGGCCTTAGTCAAACGGGTCGTCAGGTTTCATTTTCTCTTAAAGATCGGAAGGTGACCCTTATTTACCATATATACCCTCGCATTGGGCCCCCAATTTGCTAAATCCTCAACTGTGGATAACATAATTATGCCGCAATATTTAGTCTGTCTGGAACTAAGCTGAGTTAAATCACATCACTGTGTGACACTTCAATACATATGAACGGCCGCTACGCTAATACGATTTTGTTTTTCTCTCCCTGTCTCGTCCTCGACCCGAGGACAACGAGACAAACAGACCCAGTCCCGGTAGATGTGAAAGTCGGCACACCTCTGATCTACTGGCCGTCCTTCAACGTTATGCCCAGCTGATGCCTGACCAACGATCACCGGCAGAACCGCTTAATCTCCGTTAAATCTCCATTTCCGTTCTCCCAAGGGTTTTTCCCTAGGACTTATTTTTCCTTGGATAAAAGCCCGGGGGTTTTTTTTCTCCTAGGGGGTTTTTCACCCCGGGGAGGCAGCCTTTTTGGGCTTTACCTAGCTTCCTCTTCTATACGTTGCTTTAGTAATACGTGCACTTATAATATTGCGTCATAGCCGCAGCAAATTTAACTGCTCATGCTATCATGTATTTTGTTGTGCTATCTGTCGTTTTTCTGTGCTTTTCACTGCTTCTATTTATGTAAAGCTGCTTTGAAACAATTGACTTTTGTGAAAAGCGCTATATAAATAAAATTGAATTGAATTAAATCATATTTTAGGATTGCACTTAATTGATATCGCTGTTGAGTGATGTTTCATATCTTTTACATTTGTTATAAACGGACTGCATGCAAATTTGAACTACACAGCTGAAGGAGCGGATGGAGAAATAGTCCCAATATCATAACAATCTTAAATAAAACTTCTAAATATACCCGTGTGTGTACCCGTGTGCGCGCGCGCATGTGCGCGACCCACTCGCGCGCGTGTGCATGTACAGTATGTGCGTGAGTTTTTAATTTAAAATGTCTTAACTCGGAAGGATCTGGATCACAGGTCATTTCATCTGAGATCAATCCGCACCTAACAGCCAGAATCACTTACTGATTCACATGACACAAGTCATCAGCCGTTTCCTCAAGTTCACGTCAGGTAAGTGTTTGTAAATAAATGTTAATTTTAGACTATATTAATTGGCAAAGACGCAAATACTCAACGTTTTTGTAAAGATATAAGTTATATAAAGGTGTGTTATGTTATGTGTCCGAGTTAAAGTGGAGCTATTTTAGTTAAGATTACCGGACAGGGTTTATTACTCAGTCTTAATTATAATTGGGACATTTTTACAAACAAACCTTATAAAATACAATACTGGCGTGCATTTTGAGACAAAACAATAGCACTCATATGTTAAGAGATGTCAGTATTTTAGTCAGTGATAAGTCCTGTCCGAGAAAACCGCCCAATAGTGTTTAATTCAATTACGTGTGATGTCTAAGGGAAATTTGGCAATTTTAGGGTATAAAGTCTTTCACCGTCAAGCTTTATTATATTAAACATGTATGTATGTGTGTGTGTATTTATATTCCTCTTTATCAAACCAGAGTGGTGATGATGTGGAGAGGCAGACCAGAGGGATACATGGCAAAAGAAGTTCTCCTAAATGGCCCTTCAGATTAGAGCTGAAGATCTTTGCCCGAACCCGACGGGACCCGTCGGGACCCGACGGACTCGGGCGGGTTCGGGCTTCATTTCTAACATTTTACACGGGCTCGGGGCGGGCTCGGGCTTCCGCTCCGGCTTTGTGAGGTAAATGAGCGGTCAAGTTCAAATCAGTAGCGCAGGATCGCGCTGAATTCATTTACAGTGGATTGGATTTAATGATTTTCCTCATCAAAAACATGTAGCCTAATCTTGGTGAGTAGGTTTTTCAATGTATAACTAAATATGAATCGAGTCTTACATAATTTAGACAGAGGATATAGACTAATGTTGGCAGTAATGGAGAGAAGTGCCGACGCAAATCCCGCGGAGCCTGCCTCTTAATTTCGTTATTGCCAAATACCCATCTTAATTCAGAATGTATCATTTTAATTTTATTCGTTAAGAAATAATAATTTTATTGGCATATTTATAGTGTAATGTTATTGCATAAGCCTATTTAGAATGAGATGTTACAATGTTACAGATTACTTATTTCTTTGTTTCAACTTCCAAGTGGCGTGTGGATTATTAGTCATGAATAAATAAATCCTGTGTAAATTTCTCATTCTTGACAAAAGCTGTGTGTGTGCGCACATTTAAATAATGTCGGGCTGTAAACGGGTTCGGGCTTTTAAAAAGCTGTCAATCTAAATGTACGTTCGGGTTCGGGCTGCATTCTGTCGGGCTCCGGACATTTCGGGCCTAACTTTTAAGGCCCGATTACAGCTCTACTTCAGATGTTCTGACTGACTTTGGAGTGCTTTTTGTACTGTTTTATGCCTTCTATTTAGAGAAGACTTAATTCTGTATGTTCAGTCTGTATGATAAGTGAATAAAGCTTTTGCTTTTATGTGACTGAAGTTAATTATATGTTAACAACACCAGCATAAATTATTTTATAAATAATTTTAAAAAGTTTATTAAAAATTCCCAAATAATAAATATTAATTGAAGTAACACATAAAACATTGAGTAAATACTTAAATTTTAATTGACAGAGTCTTTGCTGTAAGTTTTTAAAGATTCAACTGATTAAAACATTTTAGTTGAATGAGCTATAAAGCTAGTTGAGCAAACATACTTTTTTATATTCGAGTCAAGTTTGGGCCAACTAAAAAACATCAAACCAGGAAACACTTCGGAGTCAGAAATTGAGTAAACGTAAAATTTCTGTGGAACTAGTTACTAAAAAATAATTCATTGAGCCAACTATTTATTTTTTACAGTGAAGGGCTGCACAATTAGTGTAGGGCTGCACAAAATAATATTTTATTGTTTTGTAAAATTCACAGCTCCCATTTTAAAACATTTAAAATCATTCAGCAAAATTTCACATACATTTTGCAAAAGAAATCCGCAGAAATAGCACAAATAACTCCTTACACAGATTCCTTAAACTCTACTACTCTTGCAGCAATTAAAGTAGTTCTGTTTTGTTTTAACTGTCAAAATAACTGTCTATTTCTGCACTTTCTTCTTGTTGCTCTGCCATTATGTTCGTTCAAGGTAAATGACTGTAAATCTCGTGATGCCAAATTACTTCTACTATAACACAGACAGCGCTTGCAAATATCCACTCTGTACAAACACATTGTTACATTTTAGACCGTCTGCTTTGTGATTGGTATTTACACATTAATCGCGACGAATATCTTTAACCGTGGGCACACATATCGTTATCGCCATTTACCATGATTAAAATATGATTAACCGTGCAGCCCTACTCTACAGGGATGCCTTATGATGACTCATCCAAGCGTTACAAACGTTAATCTACCTTATTACACGGCTCTCTGAAATGCTTGATTCTGATTGGTCAGTTGAGACATTTGCAGGTTCGTTCTTTTCAAATAATTACCGCTCCAAAATAATAACGCATAGCCGGACTACTTGCACGAGTAAAATCGCTCCGCGCCAATAAAGATCAATAAAGATTACTGTCTGTTTGGCGCCATCTTGTGACAAACACTGGACAACCACGACAAGACACAGAGAGCTTACTGAGACTGAACTTGACAAAATAGAGCATGACAGGCAGCTACGAAGCCAACACACAAAAAAATACAGAATGGGCATTAAAACTTCTCAAAGACTGGCTAAAAGAGAAAAAATGGAGACAAGTATGAAGCAGAGGATCTTAATAAGGTATTACGATCATTTTATGCATCTGTGCAAAGTTTCGCGGAAGGATAAAAATGTTAATTTAAAACAAATATGCCAATAAAATGTTTCAAATTCATTTCATGTCCAGTTTTTTTTCTTATGTGGCAAGTAGCCGTGTAATAAGCGGGATAATGTAGAGGCAGCCGGTAGTTATTGGGAAATAAGCCCCGACAGTGTGATCAGGACCCGACGCGAAGCGGAGGGTCTTGTATCACACTGAAGGGGCTTATTTCCCAATAACTACCGGCTGCCTCTACATTATCCCTTACTTAAAGCTTGCCTTAATTGTTCTACATATACATTGCACAGATTTTGTACAATTTTATTTAACACCAATTCAATTTTTATGTAAGATATACAAACTATTTTGTACAGCTAAACTAAAATTGTTTATTGTTTGCCTTAATAAAGTGTGTAAGTAAAACATACAGTGGTTAAATTAAACTTTTTTCTACTTGTAATTTTTAAAAAGCTTAATAAAATGTATCAATAATTATCGCTACCGAATGATAGAACATGTAATATCAATGATATAAATTTTTGCCTTTAAAATGATAGGGAGTGAGAAGAAACAACCCATACAAAAGTTGTTTGATGCCTCAATTTAAAATCATGGCAAGAATTTTTGGGGGAGACTCATATCCTGAATGCTAACTTTAATTCATTACAATCAGGGAAGCAGTATAGGGTCTGGATGTGTATGTCTAATCAATTAAAAAAAATATTTTGTTTCTACTGCAATCAAAGCCTTCAGAGATAAAATACTGTAAGAATTGCCATTTGGGTTTTCATTTTATTTATTTGCTTTTATTTTTTAATGTTTGTAATATTTTACGAAGGGTACGTACTGACTTTGCACAATGTCCAAGACACTTAAATGTTTTTAAAATCATTAAAATTTGTTTTAAAATGTACAATAATCAACATAAATAATCACAATTACAAGAGGAAACTGACAATATGATTTTTGTAAATCGTGCAGCCATATTGGATTCTGTTGCATAAAACTACATTAAAAACATTTAGTACAATGGTAACACTGATGTGTGAATTATGTCTTACTGGTAAAAAGATGGAACGTCACTGCGTGTGTGAACAGCACATTTTTGTATTTACTGGTAAATTCATGGTAATTTACCGAAATTACTGTGTGAAAGAGGCTATTGGCTATAATTATAATTGTGTCTGACCACTTTTTTTTTTACCAGTGATACAAATTGAACTTGCCATTAAAAATATAAAAAAATTCTTAATAGTAAAAAATACTTTTATAACTATTGTGTAATGAATATTCTTTATCTCAGAACAAAGATATCTCAAACAATGTCATCTTTACATTAAAAATGACATAATTGAGTGAATGACACCTAATGACAGTTGTAATAAATGTGCATAAAATCTTCATGTTCATGACATATCATGTCATGATTATGAAGGTGTCATGTCAGTCTTATGAACACCCCCTTCAAGTAAAGTGTTACCAAAATGTTTTTAATTGTGAATTATGTATTCGTACAACCCCAAATCAGAAAAAGTTGGGACACTGTAGAAAAAAGGAATGGAATAATTTACAAATCTCATAAACTTATATTTTATTCACAATAGAATATAGTTAACATATCAAATGTAGAAAGTGAGACATTTTGAAATGTCATTGCAAATATTGACTCATTTTGGATTTCATGAGAGCTACACATTCCAAAAAAAGTTGAGACAGGTAGCAATAAGAGGCCAGAAAACTTAAATGCACATATAAGGAACAGCTGGAGGAGGACCAATGTTTAGGAATAGGAATGTTGTCCTATTCTTGTCTAATACAGACTTCTAGTTGCTCATCTGTCTTAGACTTCTTCTATTCAGCCATGATGTTGTAATTGATGCAGTATGTGGTCTGGCATTGTCATGTTGGAAAATGCAAGGTCTTCCCTGAAAGAGACGACGTCTGAATGGGAGCATATGTTGTTCTAGAACTTGGATAAACCTTTCAGCATTGATGGTGCCTTTCCAGATGTGTAAGCTTCCCATGCCACACGCACTCATGCAACCCCAAACCATCAAAGATGCAGGTTTCTGAAACGAGTGCTAATAACAACTTGGGATGTCCTTGTCTTCTATTGTCCGGATGAAATGGTGTCCCAGTTTTCCAGAAAACCTTCAAATTTTGATTTGTCTGACCACAGAACAGTTTTCCACTTTGCCAAAGTCCATTTTAAATGAGCCTTGGCCCATTGAAAACGCCTGCGCTTCTGGATCATGTTTAGATATGGCTTCTTGTTTGACCTATAGCGTTTTAGCCGGCAACGGTGAATGGCACGGTGGATTGTGTTCACCGAAAATGTTTTCTGGAAGTATTCCAGATCTCATGTTATGATTTCCATTACAGTAGCATTCCTGTACGTGATGCAGTGCCGTCTAAGGGCCCGAAGATCATGGGCATCCAGTATGGTTTTCCAGCCTTGACCATTACACACAGAGATTGTACCAGATTCTCTGAATCTTTGGATGATATTATGCACTGTAGATGATGATAACTTCAATCTCTTTGCAATTTTTCTTTGAGAAACTCAGCAAACTATTTTTCGCCACAGCATTGGGGGAATTGGTGATTCTCTGTCCATCTTGACTTCTGAGAGACACTGCCACTCTTTTATATACCCAATCATGTTGCCAATTGACCTAATAAGTTGCAAATTAGTCCTTAAGCTGCTCCTTATATTTACATTTAAATTTTCTGGCCTCTTATTGCTACTTGTGCCAACTTTTTTTGGAATGTGTAGCTCTCATGAAATCCAAAATGAGCCAATATTTGGCATGACATTTCAAAATGTCTCACTTTCAACATTTGATATGTTATTTATGTTCTATTGTAAATAAAATATAAGTTTATGAGATTAGTAAATTATTCCCTTCTTTTTTTACTCACAATTTCTACAGTGTCCCAACTTTTTCTGATTTGGGGTTGTACATCTTTGTAGCAGTTCAAGCCCTGGACTACTAATGGGTGGGCAAAAAATACTTATCAGAAGAGAAAAAGAGGTGGAGAACTGAGAATTATAAATTACTTAATTATATGATTCAATGGGTGTGGTCCTTTTGAGCTTACATTAATTAATTTAACATATTATTGAATAGAATATTACATCATATCAGTGGAGAACGTCTCCGTTATGTATGTAACCCTCGTTCCCTGAAGGAAGGGAACGGAGACGTCACGTCGTGACTGGCGAATTGGGAACTCGCTTAGAGAGACCAATCTGCTTCGTAAACTACTAAAACGCCAATGACCTTGGCATTGAGATATTTGCAAATATGGAAATTAGCTTCGTTTCGCTGAGAAAGCCGGAAAGTGTGACTGGCCGATAAACAGCAGGGAGCCGCCCTGTGGCGACGGAACGTGATGTCTCCGTTCCCTTCCTTCAGGGAACGAGGGTTACATACGTAACCGAGACGTTCCCTTTCAGTCGGTCACTACGACGTCACGTCGTGACCGACAAATTGGGAATCCTACCAAAACGCCACTGAGGGCTGACCTCTTCCAGTGTCTGTGTAAAGCCCTCCGGTTCCACTTAAGGAGAAGGAGAATAGGTTTTAAGGCAGAAGGCCGGGAACTAGATGTTCCTTTAACCCCACAGTAGTGCCAGCGACTGGGAAGCGCCCTATCTGAGCGGGATAGGAACGCTGCGGAAGCCACCGCCCCGTTAAGGTCTAATGGTGGGCGAAAGTCAACCGTAGTTGAGGTATAAATGACAGCCATGGCTGTGTAAGCAAAGGAGTGCTCTGCTGAGGAAAACGTGGGCTAGTAGGATTAACCCCACGGAAAAATACTCACAAAGGAACCCGGTGGGACGCAATGTGGATGCCCGAGCCAAACACATAGGTTCGCGAGGATGCAGCTAGTGAGAGGCTGGCAGCGGATGCTCCGCAACATCAGGCTGCCAAGGCAGCGGAGGAAGACAAATCAAATTATTACGCATTTTTGCCTTGATGGCCTTCCATACTGAGCTCAGTTTGGAGCAGCAGTCGGAGGCTGCAAGCCGTTCTCTGTTCTCTGTGCTTCCCTAACGAGGAAAGAACACGAGAGGAGACAGGCTCGACACGAACACTGTAAAATCTAATGAACGTATAGGTGTCGCCCAACCAGCAGCTCTGCAGATGTCTGTTAGCGAGGAACCACGAGCGAGTGCACAAAAATGAGGCAACACTTCTAGTAGAGTGAGCTCGCAAATTAAATAGACAAGGAATGCCCTGCGGATTATAAGCAAGGGTGATAGTATCAACTATCCAATGAGACATCCTCTGCTTAGTGACAGCTTTCCCTCTCTGCTGACCACCGTAACAAACAAAGAGCTGATCTGAGGTCCTGAGGCTTTGTGTGCGATCCACGTAGAGGCATAGAGCTCGTACGGGACATAATAAAGCCATGGTTGGGTCTGCCTCCTCCGGGGGCAGCGCTTGCAAGCTCACCACCTGATCTCTGAAGGGAGTGGTGGGAACTTTGGGCACGTAGCCTGGTCTGGGTCTCAGTGAGACAGCAGGACCAAACTGAAGGCGCGAATCGTCAACAGAGAATGTATGTAAATCCCCTACTCTCTTCACGGAGGCCAATGCTAGCAGGGTCAGAGTTTTCATTGACAAAAACTTCAGACTCGCAGACTGCAAAGGCTCAAACGGGGGACCTGTAGGGCTTCAGCACCATGGACAGGTCTCAGGGAGGAACAGAGGGGGGCGCGAGGGGTTTAGCCTGTGAGCGCCTCTTAAAATCTAATAACCAAATCATGCTGGCCACTGATCTGCTGTTGATAAGTGAGTGATGAGCAGAAATATCGACGATATCAACTTTAATGTGGTAGATCCTTAAGGTGGTAGATCCTTTTCCTACGTGGCCCCTAAGCTCTGGAATGATTTACCAAATAATGTTCGAGTATCAGACACAGTCGAGCAATTTAAATCTAAACTTAAGACATTCTTCTTTAACAAAGCATTCACATAAAATGTCCAGTAAATGAACTTTTCCCGCAGTAGTTTGTCTAGAACAAAGCACTCACATACCTCATATGGGTAAATTACTCTTGCCGCAATAGTTAGCCTGTCTGGAACCGAGCTGAATTAAACCACTATAATGTATGACACTTGCATTACATGCGAACGGCCCCTACGCTAATAGAATTCTGTTTTTGTCTCTCTGTCTCTTCCTCGACTCTGAGGACAATGAGACAAACAGACCCAGTTCCTGTTGCTGTGAAGGTCATCGCACCACTGATCTACTGGCTGTCCTTCAAAGTGATGCCCAGCCCATGCGCGACCAACGACCACCGGCTGAACCAGTTTAATCCTCTTACCCGCTTCTTATCCCTACCATGTCTATATATATATATATATATATATATATATATATATATATATATATATATATATATATATATATATATAAATCTCTCCCTAGGGTTTTTTGTCCTTCTAGAATTTTTTCCCATTGGGTTTTCTCCTAGGGGGTTTTTTAGTCCCAGGGAGAGTCAGCCAACTTTGGCTTAACTTACCACTTTACTGTATACGTTACATTATCAATACGCTAGTTTATCCTTAGCCGCTATACTCTACTTCTTATACTATGTATTGATTCTCAGTGTTCTACTCTACATCTACTCATGTAAAGCTGCTTTGCAACAATTAACAATCGGTCGGGGCGCGGGTGCCTAATGTGCCCCCTCCTTGAGAAAGAAAGTCCTTCCTCAGGGGAATCCGCCAGGGAGGGCTGTCGAGAGGAGCATTAACTCTGGAACCCAATTCCTGATCGTCCAGTAAGGCGCGACCAGTAAAAGGCTCTACTCATCCTGCCTGACCTACACAGCGTCTGTGCGATAAAGCTCACTGGAGGGAATGCGTATTTGCGCATCCCCCGCGGCCAGCTGTGTGCTAATGCATCCACGCCGAGGCTGCCCTCAGTTAGTGAATAAAACAGCCGACAGTGGGTATCGTCCAGCGACGCAAACAGATATATCTGCGCACGACCAAACTTCTTCCAAATTAGCTGAGCCGTCTGGGGGTGGAGTCGCTATTCGCCGGGGCGCATAGCTCGGGACGCGGGTCTGCCGCTGTATTGAGCGTAACTGGGATGTAAATGGCACGAAGGGACCTCAGATGCTTCTGACTCCAAAGGAGGAGATGACGAGCGAGATGCGACAGGTGACGAGAGTGCAAGAACCACCTTAACGGTAAATAAAGCAACAGTCGCAATGTTGTCGGTGTCGGCTAATACATCCTTCCCTCGCATCTCCATAGCGGAGCGTACAAGTCCCAGATATACAGCGCACCGCTCGCAGCAGTTGGGGTGCTATGCACACCCCTGAGACTGCAAGCCCGTCATACGTGGCTGCTCATCCCGTGCTGGGAGCATCGCATGTGCTACAGAATGCCAGGAGACCCGACTCAGGGGCATATCTTACTATCAGAAATGCTGGGTCTGACCAAGGGGTAAAATAGAAATGACATGCAGGTGTAATGGTTACACGTTGTTAGCCGTTGCGCCACGCTCTCCTCGAGACTCGATCGTAAAACCAACGCTGAAGCGGTCTCATATGAAGCAGCTCGAGCGGTGTCACAGCCACAGCTGCTGCCATATGTCCAGGAGCTTCTGAAATAGTTTCAGAGGGACCGCGTTCTTCCCTCGAGCTAAACCGAGGCAAGTCAGAATTGACTGGATGCGCGCTTTTGTAAAACACGCCAATAAATCGATCGAGTCTATTTCCATACTGAGAAAAAGGATCCTCTGCACGTGGCAAAGTTGCTCTTTTCCCACTTGACCTGATGACTTAAACGAGCGAGATGCTGAAGCTCTGTGTTCGCGCACGTCTGCCAAGAACGAGCTATTATAAGTCGACGTAAATATAAGCAGAATGCGAATGTAGAGCCGGAGCGTAAATAAATCGGTCGTAACCCGCCGCGTATTTTGGGTACTATGAGATAAAGGCTGGAAAAACCCTATCATCATCTCGGTAAGAGGGACCGGCTCGAAACGTCCTTCGCCAGGAGGACATCGACTTTTGCACGCAGTACATGTGCATCTTCCGCCGGGGCACGACCTAGGAGATCGCCTCAGTCTGCGCAATGGAGCTGTACGACTCCCCGGGCTCGCCGAAGAGGCCGGTCTGTGAGACAGGAGCATTCAGGAAATTGTTCTAGTCTGCGTCTGTCATGTAAGCCAGACACAGCCAAAGGTGGCGATCTTGAACCACTGTGGTGGACATCGCACGACTGAAGGTCGCGGCCTCCCTCGTAATGAACCTGTAGCAACGTTATTGCGTGCAGGGCTGAAGCCACCTCTCCGCATGCCTGATGGGCAGCGCCCGTAAACGGACGACTGGTCTACAAACACGGGAGGGAAGGGTTGGGTGGTCCCTCCAGGAACGCAGCTGCATCGCAACCCCCTGCTCCACTGAAGGGGCCCACGTTGGTGAGGGAGGTGAGGGGTGAAAGCTGAACGACCAAAACGGCCGCAAATCACGTCAGCTCTTCGTGCCGTCGGGAAAGAAAGGCACAGGAGGTGAGGACCAAGAGGCCCGAGCAGCTCCGAAGTACCAATTATATGGGCGGGACGGTTCGGCGGAAAGGGGTTAATCTCTCCAACTCTACCGTTTCCGCCGCTCGAGCGGGCACGGCCACCATCTCCGGGACGACTCCGCCTCGGAGGGAAAAATGGGCACCCCTCTGATGCTGCAGGAGTGATGGGACCAGAAGGAGGTCCAATGGATTCGGCAGAAATCGTAGAACACGACTCTACAGTCTCCACCGGAGCCTCAACCGGCTGAGGATGAGAAGGCCGGTAGGTGGAGGACGCATCCTCTGTCCTACTCAGCGTAGTGATGCGAAGAGCGTCCTGCGAGGGCTTGACAGCCGCACCATGCCGGCGTCAGCACTGCAAAGACGCGGACGTCATTCCCGTATAAACGAAAGTCGTCTCCGCAATCCAAGAGGGTTATGCTCTCACAGAGAGAACAAAAGCTCTCCACGAACGCAGCCTCGGAGTGCTCGATGCCCAAGCACGAAGACAGCGCTCGTGACCGTCACTGGAATCCCTGTACTTCTCGCATCCAAGATCGCACAGAGGAAAAGCTATCCTGAAAAGGACGCTGATCTCCGAATATACGAGAGAGTGGCTGTCTTTAAAAAGACACATAGCTCTCACGTATCACTCTTTAGGGAAATCACTCTTTAGGTCAGCTGATGATGCGCACAGGGAGAGGCAACGCACACACTAAACTCAAAACAAAAAAGATGCAGAGCAGTGTAATTCTGCGAGCGTCCGCTGTGTTAGTACTGCTTGTCAATCAACTTCAGCAACCGTTCCCAGAAGAGCAAGTAGCTTCTCAGTACAGGGAACTACACTAACCTTTTCCACTGGTGGCACTTGCGCTACCAACTTTTTCAGTTACTGGCGCAAAATATGATTTGGTCGCACATATTTTTTTCAAGTTATATTAAGGCGCTCTGGATAATAATGAACAATAATGAAACTGTATTGCATACAGATATGCTTTTTATTTTACTTGCCATCTTTTAAACCACATGCCGCCTTGTTTTCTTAAACGTTGCAGTGTTTCCCACAGATCTGAAATGTACTTGGTGGTGGTAGCCGGTGAAAAGGGCAATTATTACCCCCTGACAAATAATGGTCTACTATACATGTGACGTAGAACTAATAATGTGTGACACAACACAATACTTTGATTCATTGAAAATTAATATTAATTTCACATTATATTTCATCAATCTAACCACCCCAAACTTTCTTTGCCATTAACAAAGCTGACACTGTTTGTCAAAGCACCACGAAAACACTTACTGTTTTTGCACTGATATATGAAGCAATTAGACCCCTTTTATCAAACTCAATATAATACAATACTATGTATAGTATATTAATAGACAGTGCAGGTCTATAGATTATAAATGTGACTGATGTTATGACTGATGTTGTAATGGTAATAATTTCTATTAGATAGGCACTTTTACTGCTTTTGCTCTATCTTTCTATTTCTCTCTTGCCGATTTAAAAAGCTTAATCCACTCATTATTTCAGATTTAAAAGTCTACTTGCTGTCCCGGTGACAAACTTTACATTGCTTTGCTCGTTCAGTGCAATTGGCTTGACATTAGCATTGCTTTTTGCTACAATCTCTGTCCAAACTTAATAAGGATATGGTTTTAGAAAAGATATGGGTTTATTAATAATAAGATCATTAAAAAAATGTGAGAAAGCAAATGCAGCGCGTGGTCGTAACAAGAACCATCACCATAGAAACCGAAGGCACGCTGAATCTGCACTCGAGCTTTAGCGCAGTAGCGCTCATGGCCGTTTTCCGATCGACTCGGGTTATAAACACAACATTAATCAGACTTGGGACCCAAAGTAATTAAACTAGGACCTAACCGGACCCGACAGACCATTTAAAATATAAACCCGGAACCATACGGGTCCCGCGTCCTCAGTGAAGAAAGACCTCTGCTCAAGTTTAGAAACATGGAAGACACTGCGCTTGCGTCGCACCTAATTCATTGAGAAACAGCCGAGCACGCAAACGCACACTGATAGGGAGAGACACAACGTGCTTTCACGCAAAATGAAGCCAACGTGTTGATGGCTCAGAGCATGTTATAAAACGTATTCTTAAAATCCACATTTCTGTTTTAATAAATGCTCATAGTAAATCATAGCATATTGTCTAAAACATTAGGTAGCACATTTGCGACCCATTAAAAATTAGGGTCGCAACGGCAGTTCAAAAGGTCGCATATGCGACCATTTTGGTCGCAGTGTAGCTCCCTGCAGTAGCAGATAATGCCGGCTTTCGAAGCGAAAAAGCTAATTTCCATATTTGCACCTGCGGCTTATATACACACCTGGCGGGGCAGCGCTAGCATTATGCAAATATCTCAATGCCAAGTTCATCGGCCTTTTAATAGTTTACAAAGCAGATTGGTCTCTCTAAGCGAGTTCCCAATTCGTCGGTCACGACGTGACGTCGTAGTGACCGACTGAAAGGGAACCTCAGGGCCTTCTACGCCTTCAGAGAAGGCCTAAAAAAATTTAAAAAATTTTTATAATAATAAGAATAATAATAAAGTATTCAATAAAAATATGTTTTTAAATTTTTAAATCTCTATTTAATTTAATTTAATACAATACATGTAATATATTTTCTCTCATCTATGTTCTAACGTCAAGCTTACTGTCAGGTTCATGTCATGAAAACATCTTATCCAATCAAAATCGTCTGTCTCTATTAAGGCCCGGTTAGCTGGCTCATTCAATGGTTAGGACTTCACGATTCCCAGGGATGGCCAAGCTATGTGTTTTGGTGTGGAGAGTGACGGGCAAATCGACCAATCACGCTTTGATTTCAAGTGGGCAGGTAAAAAACAAAACATTGTAAGCCTTCATGAAGTTCTAAGCATGCAAACTGGATGCGAGCTGCCGTAAAACACCAAAGAAGAAGAAGAAGAAGTCCTAATCATAGACCGTTAACAGTCTAATGGCCCGAATCTCTGCGGTGAGGGTGGTTGAGGTAAATGGCGGAAAACGTGATTGATATTGTGGCTAGCTTGATAGGGCTAAGATAGGGCTGAGGTAAAAACAAAATTTCTTAAGCAGGTACTCGTGAAGAGCACAGCCGGGAGAAGCGCGTGCAGAGAAACGCTGTGCAATGTGCGCATATCAGACGTAAACACGAGAAAAATAATGGGTTTAATTATACTTTCACTTCCTGACAGTTTCACTTGTTACGTGAGGATAGTAATGACTGACAGACGATGCCGAATTACATACAATATAATTACCTAACTAAATCTGAGAGAATGCAAAAACATTCAAATATTTTTTTCCACCATATACCTGATGGGCAGGGCGGAGATACATTTTCGTAGACCGACAAGAATTCGCAATAGCCCGGGACCTCGGGGCTCGGGTTAGCGATTTTGCGAGATCTTGTTATATTATAACAGTTATAAGCCATAAGTAGGTGCACTGAGAATGCTGGGTGCTATATTTCCCCTTATGAAAAAAGATGAACAAATATCCTACAGCTAAATATATATTTACAAAAAAACTAAAATAAATTAAAGAACATAATTTAAGCTTGTTAAATGCAAATTTACAGAGCCTCTGTCATTACAGAGCAGCAGAGTCTGTATTTGTGTTGATCAGTTAAATTAATTTTAAACTTTAAAACTGCATTTAAAGGCAGACAATGCCCATTCTGTAATTTAACTTTGCGTGCTCCAGTGTTAATTTTGGCAGCAAATTCTGATGTAGTCTTAGTCTTTTGAATAACACACCATTTAGTTTTAGTCTTATTTTAGTCATCTGAAATATTTTAGTCTTAGTCTAGTTTTAGTCGACAAAATATCATAAGAGTTTAAGTCTTAGTCTAGTCTTAAGTTTTTTAGTCTGTTATGGAATGGTACTAAGGTTTGAATATGCAATACAGAGACAGATTTAATGGTTGTTAAAGAAAACACGTATTTTATTTTATTCTTAATGTCAAAAAAACTGACCGTGGCTTTTTCACAAAAGATAATATCACATAAAATAAGCATAAGGCCCGCTCTACCTAAAAAATATACATGGTCCCTGAAAAACATATGCCTTCTCCCTAAATGATATGCACACACAGATACACACACACTTTGTCCAGTCATGTAAAACCACAACATATACTATAATAGTAACGTTACACATTTCATTCAATTTGAGGACACTGAATATTTATACTCGGTAATAATTCAGACAATCGAATACAATCTATACAGTTCAGATGTGTATTCGATTTGTTTCTATGTTATACCAAGATTAGCGAAAACACGGTGGTTTATCTTATAAAATAACCTTAGCGTGCATGTTTACCTTTGCATGTATTTCTGGATGAGTCATTTTAACAGGCTGCGCTAGCGTGTTGCTAACGAGCGAAGTCAACTGAAATCAAAATTTTTACACGTTCACTGTATGATTTAACGAAATACGAATAGCCTAGTATTATATTCTGAAATGAAACATTTACGAAAAACAAAATACTCTTTATTTGGGTGTTTATTCCCCCCATGCTCACTTGTCTCCGTTTCCCTGTTTTTAAGAATTAAGGCGGTGTAGTAAGTAGAACCTATCCATTAAAATTGTGACTTTAATTTATTGCGCCATGCGTAATTGCGCATTGAGAGGCATTTGCACTTCATTGCATATTTTGAAGGCCCAGCTGTAGTACTCACGGTTCCCCACTGCATCATATAGAAATGAGTCTTACTGTGTTGCCTTTACAATATCCCATGAACTGCTGTCCTCAGGGTGTGAGAACTTTGTCGGCTGCTGTGTTGAATCAGGAGGTCTTTCAAAAAGTGGACTTTGGAAACCAGGCAAAAAAGCACCAAATCCATGCCCTCCATGGCCATGGGAGTGGCCACCACCATGTCCATGGCAACTGTCACCCATGTGACCATGGGAGTGGCACTGTAAAAATGACAATAGGTGTTAGGGTGATACAGTATCTAACAGAATTTACATCTAGATTATTTTATAATGCTTTTAATCTCAAAATTAATATTTTTAAAAATATAGCATTTCCTTAAAATGGAAAAAATGTGCATATTCAAGTCAAAATTAAGCACCGATTTTTCAAGTCTGATTCTGATTTGTTTTTGTTTTTTTACAAACAAATGGGCCAATTTTGATACAGATTTCTTCTTTAAAGCAACACTATGTAGATTTTTAACATTTAAATAATGTCTCTAAAATTATTTCAGTGATAGAACAACTTTTAACTGGACAAATTGTACTGTTGTTGCAACCTGAGCAGCCTCCTAGCTGCTACAAGCACACTCTGAAAGTGGCGGTGGAGGGTAGGAAACACAGCCCCGCCCCTCCCCCTGCCTGCAGAAGAGTGTCTGATACCAGGCACTGTTGCGCTTTTCAACCACATGGGGGAGCTGTAAGTCATTTTTACATGGAAACTACATAGTGTTGCTTTAAAGGGGACTTATTTTAAGACTAGGAATGGGTTTATGACCAAAAATCCATTTTATAGAATGAGTCATTTTATTTCATTGTAACGGCATATTTCAGTTTATATTGTTTTTGGAATATAAAAAAATTGCAGAAAATTGCCACTCAATATAGCTTTTAACTAAATGCTCACCAAAGTTTTAAAATATGGGTAAATTAAAGTTAGTGTTAAAGGGAAAATTCCCAGAAGATAACAACAAATTAAGAATCTTGTTTTTAAATCAGTTATTAATCTATTGGGTAATTTAAGGGACTATTGAAGCTATAGTATGCATTGTATTTTGTATTTATGCATTAAAACATACATTAAAACAGGCAATATGTAAAAAAACATGATGAATATATGCACAAAGCTACAGGCAGGATAAATACCTGTACATGCCAGACGGACCTCTAGATATGGATCAATGACAAGTATTTCCGGCTTTCTGCAATACTGATATTATTCACCAAGTGGCAACTTATACAACCCGGAAGTAACGCCTCACGTAAAATAGAAGGAACTCTGTGTATGTTTTTGAGGATCACTCTGCATCTGATCTCTATCAAAAGTCCTTCACAAAAATGGAAATATCTCAGCTATTGCTCAAAATTTGGTGTTTTTAAAGAAACCTAACAATATTTGATAGGTGATAAGAAGAGAACTAATCAAGGTAGGATGAAACAGTTTTTTTGTTGGAAAGCAGAGGTTCTGTTCTTTCATTTGCTATATTGTATGTCTATAATTTTCTTCTATAAAGAAGAACATTTTCTGGAAGGCATTAAACTTTGGTGAAAATCATGAAAAATGCTGGCTGGCAACATTTTTTTTTAAACGCTGGCAGGGAAAGAGTTAATAGGTGCAACTCGTTTTTTTTCTTTCTGATCTTATTTCATGGTAACAGAATATACAGTCATACCGCCCAGCCATATAGGAGACTATTTTTAAGATGTCAAATAAGTCTTTGGTGTCCCCAGAGTGCATATGTGAAGAAAATACCCCCCAAATAATTTATTACAACATGTTAAAACTGGAAATTGTAGATGCAAGAAAAAATCAAAGTCTTCAGGATCATAGACATTATATACGTAGACGTAGGGCTGGACAATTACTTGAAAAGTAATCAAAACCAAAATTCAGGAACCCTAACCGACCTTATTTTAACATGTTGGTTAATACTTTCCCTTTAAAACAAACTACCATATGCGAGGTTACGTGACTAGTTCTTGCGCATGAGCAGGCAGCTGTGACAAAAATAAGGAATGTGCGATCGGGTTTTTACAGCATATTTGCATGACGCATCAATTGTTTTGTGTCACCATACACTCAGTTGAATCTACCAATGGGTCTACTGTAGGTGTGGGCGATGTCCCCTAAATTGGCAGTTGACGATGGTTTGTTAAACCATCGCGATGGACGATGATATTGTTAGGCAGGGGGTATTTAAATTTTTCGTTATTATATAATTATTATGCATTTTTTTTACTTTATTACTTCCACTTAAGAAGAGTTGTGCAATTTTTATTTTAAAATATATTTTTACATAAATAGTATTTTGTACTTAAAACCTATAATTTTGTTATTTTACTAACCCAATTACTGACTCTTTCCTATAGGTTGCACATAAGGGAAAAAAGTAGCTTTATTCTACTTAAAAAGAGTTGTGCACTTTTAAGCATTTGGATATCATCCATCGGCACAACCCTAGTTATCACATTTGAAGAAGTTAGCAGGCACTTTAAAAACATACCTCACATTGAGGTGTAAGTTGCACCCTTGGAGCGTAAGAGCCAGCCAAAGTTCTTCATTGACTTATAACGGGGCAGGAAACATGCCCATATAAAGAAATAAAAATGTTCCAGATGGGATATCTTCGCTTTATAGTGTCGTACAGACAAGAGGGTGGGCTCATTTTACTCAAGCGTCCAATCAGTCTCTCAGGATCATCCCAGAGCTATTAAGCCATGCCCCTAGCAACTAGGGCTGCACGATTAATCGTTTTTAAACCGAAATCGCGATGTGAATGGATGCGATTTTCGAATCGCAAGAGCTGCGATTATTTCGATTCAAAACTATCAAATATAACAATCATCTTTACGTTTGATGCAGTTTAAACCAATAGAGTGCATTAACACTGAGGTGCTGACTACACGTCAGATAACACCATTGCGCGAGCAGCAGTTCAACTCCTCAACAAAGTGTACGGCCATATGATTTCCGCGATGCGGAAAACACGGACAGAATCGCGAAATGCATACAAATGGAATTAACTGCACAACGCGGAATGTCATGAAGTTGGCAGATTTTGGATTCAGTCATTTTAAAAACCCATTATAACTCATTAACCGGCAAATGAAAGGACAGAAATGCGCGAAAACATTTCCCTCTTGTGTAATGTTGGACTTAAAGAAAGGTGTATATACGTCCGTTTCTTGTCATGCATCGCAAACAATGACAAGCGCCTCATCAGACTATAAGCAGGTTTCATTAAAGCCCGGAACACAGCAGACGAAAGAGGTACATTATACTTTCTTGCACGCGCACATCTGCACCGCTTTGAATATTTACAGGCACGAGATTCATGAAGCGCGCACACAGAGACCAGTCAGCACACGCGTGATCACTAAACTTAAGTTTTTCTTTCTTGTCTAAGTGAACATAAACAGCTGGATGTTTATCAGTATATTGAAGCAGAGCAGTTTAAAGCTGTCTTGTGTCTTAAAGTGACAGACAGTAACCTGGTACTTTCTGTGTCAGAAATGTTTATTACACACTAAAAATTAAAATCACTCCTTACTCTTAACTGAACAAGCTTCTGCAGCTCCACATTTAAAATCCTACAGTGAGGACTGTGCAGTGTTTTATTTGTATTTTTTGCTTATGTTAAATCATAGATTCTAATAACTAATATATTTACATTTATTACAGATGCCTGAAAAGTAAAATAAGATGAGTATAGTCTTATGATTAAAAGAAAAAACTAAACATTTGCTTGTCAGAAGCATTGTTGTAGTGACAGCCAAAATACATTGGCCTATATGTTATTTTAAATAAAACTTTAAAATACAATTTAACAAAAATTTATTGAATGTTCTTAGATTAAAAAAAAAGTTTGTCTGCAGAAGAGCAAAGTCCTGCAGACAACTTGGTACAATGTTTAAGAGGTTTTAAATAAACAGTAGCACAGCATCTTTCTTTGGTGGTATTAAAACCACCACAACAAACCTGGATGTAGCTCTTTTATTATATACTAATGAATTGCACTTTCAATCGCGAATCGCAATTTTGATCAGAAAAATCGCAATTAGATGTTTTCTCCGAATCGTGCAGCCCTACTAGCAACCATTTTGGGCAACCTAGCAACATATACCGTAGACTGCCATTATAAAATGCCCAGATGGATATCTTTGCAGCACAGTGTCATAGAGGCATGGGGGTGCGCTCACTTTACTTAAGCATTCAATCAGTCTCTGATGAACCTTATTAAGTTATTAAGCCACGCCCCTAGCAACCAAATATGAGTACCCTAGCAACGTAAAAAATAAAGCTTTATATCTATTAGGGGTGTGACAAGACACTTAATCCACGAGACGAGACGAAACACGAGATTGGGTTCACGAGAATGAGACCAGACCAGTGTTTCCGCTATATACATTCTACCGTGGCGGCCCGCCACGCCTAAAACATCCCCGCCACGCCTTCGGTTGTGGATAGAAGGAATACAGCAAACGAAATCTTGCCGGATGAGCACTGTTTTATCCTAATCCTTCACCCAAACCCAACTCTAAACACAAAATTTCACACGATTGTAGGATGTATTTGTATCTCAATTAGCCAGAGCCGCTGTTTTCGTCCTAATAATCCTACCTCCAAATCTAATCATTAACTTTTCTGCATTTGCTGTATCCCTTCTAGACAAAACCCGCAGCAGCTCGCAAAATAAATAGCCCTGTCAGACTGGCTGTCTTTAAAAATAAATAAATTCCTTTCTGGATTCGCGTTGTAAACTCATTTATAAATAAATCGCCTAAAAAAATCATAATTTCCCCCATGGGTTTAGTTTAATGCACAAATAGATTTAAATCAACAGATGATAATTAGGCTACGTCTCTGTTTTGAGAAATAATAATAAAATAAATAAGCCTACACGAAATATGTTACACTTAAATAATTATCAGATTGACAAATGAATAAAAAAGTATTTGAGTTTCTGTTCTTTTTTGTGACACGCTCTAATGCTGAGTTTACACCAAACGCGGTTTGGGCGTCAAAATCGTGTCTACCGCGCCAGGTTTGCCGCTTGAACAATTTGGATGCATTCGCGCGTGTAGAGCGGAGTAGACGCGCGGAAAAAGCAAGCATTTGACGCGCGTCCGAGGCAAACTCCGCTTCTTGTGGGAGGGGCAACTGCTGTGCGAGTGTCTGTTTGCAAGATGACTGATGTTGATTGTGCATTTATCAAAAGAGTTACCAGTTTGTATTGGGTAACCTTACTATAGGGGGAAAATAAACGGCGCGGGTCGATAAACGTCACGTGACTCAAAAGTGAAGTGTGTATTACAACTTACCAGGTTGCCCAAAGTCCTTACTGACACTCTTCAAAGCGAGGTCCTTTTTATTCCTGTATCCTATAGAAATAAGAACTTGTGTCATATAGCTCCGAGTGACTGCTTGAATGAGTGACTCCGGGCGGGGCTGCAACCACAGCAGCAAGCAGGCTCCTGATTGGTTAACGCGGCGCGATATCCTGCCAAAGTTCAAATTTTTCAACTCGGGCGTCAGCCGCAAATTCGCGTGAACCGCAAGATGCACAAAAAGCACCATTCGCGCTTACAGCGCGTACCGCGCACAACGCTCAATTAGCGCCTTTCGCCCGAGCTTCACGCGCGAAAGAGGCGGAAACGCGTTTTCCGCGCCGCGCCGAACGCCTCTTCCGCGCCGCGGGCCCTCCTGACGCGCGTCAACGCGTCTTCACATTGACTTAACATTGAAATCACTCGCGCTTCACGCCCTTACCGCGGTTGGTGTAAATGCAGCATAAAACCAAAGTAACAGAAAGCACGTCATGTTTTTAATTATTTTAAATAAATACAATGGTTTCTTCTAATTGTGAGTTTACACAAATAAAAATACAACATTTACAATTTCGAATGTTGTTTTACTTTTATCTGTATGACAATAAATTTAGGGTAATTTAAGGTGCAAGGTCATCACACGTATGATGTTCACTGGCGCATGTACACCGACGCAGCGCAGGGCTGCGAGAAATGACATAATTAAACTTTCGATTTAACATATATTACGAGTTTTTTAGACATTCATTTGTAATCACTGTACTCATATTATCAACTTATCAGGCCATTAGTTATTCAGAATATAGGCTATAAACGCAGCGCACTGCTGACCACTCAGCTGTCAATCTTCTGTGCTTTAGATCGACACTCACAAAGTTTCACATTAAATGATAAGATATTTGTCTAAAAACAAAAAGCTAAATACTGAATACTACTTATATGGGACTGCAAGACATAATAGTCGAATCTGTTTGGAAGGAAACTTACATTATTCCTGTGGGAAGAGAAGGACGTTGGTAATAAAAACTTGAGGCAGAAGGTGAGACTGTTTTATCTGTTTCAGATAGGAGGGTCGGGGTACCCGCGGGTAAAACGCATAATATTTGAGGTAACGAGTGTAATAATATTAAGGTGTCATTTGCGTTGTAGATGCAGGTCGGGACTCAATAGAGTTAATTGCGGGTCTAACATCCAACACCAAAAGGTTAGACCGTTAAAGGTTTCTATTTAACTGCGCGATTTGCAGTGTGACCGGGTCGGGGTCTTTATGTCAAACAGGCCGGGTGTGGAATAAAATTGCTGCTGATGTCGGATAACTGTTCGGATGTTCTGTCAATCACAGCGGTGCGGATTATCAAACAGGATTGTGCGTGACTTTGCTACAGCTCTGTAACGCTAAACACGAGCACAAACTTGAACACTACATTAAAACTACAATGAAAGATCCATACGTAAAACGTATTTTTTAAGAAAATACAATTTAGATCAAACATAGAAAAGCAATAGGCTATAAATATAAGGAAAAGTAAATGACAGCATAAAAATTATAAAGAAATACATGTTAGTTTACTGTACCCTATTTTCTACATTAAAAAAAATAATGTACATTTATAATCATCATGGGCGCCGCAGCTGGAAAAAATCCTAGAGGAAACACTGCGAGACGATATTTTTACACTTTTTAAGAAACCCTCAATGATAAAATAAATGAATAAGAAACTGAAATCACATTATTTTTAAATGTTTTAACTAATCAAGGACTGGCCCTAACAATTATTTTGCTAACTGATAATGAAGTAATTTGTTATTTTGGGGTAATAAAAATAGACCCAAGTGAGCAGTAGCATTTAAAATTACATAATAACGAAGATGCAATAATAATTGGTTCAAATAAAGTATTCAAACCAAGTTACATTAAACAACATTAACAAACACATTACATTTGTGGACATATGTATGCCTGCATCCGTCACATATTGCTTTTTAACACAACTAAATGCTATTTAGGGGTCAAGCCCAGAATGGGCGAAGACCCCTATTGTATCCGTTAGTTTTCTTATTATTATTCTTCCCTTTTTAGGGGTCAAGCCCTGAAGGGGCGAAGACCCCTATTGTATCCGTTAGTTTTCTTATAATTAGGGGTCAAGCCCAGAATGGGCGAAGACCCCTATTGTATCTGTTAGTTTTCTTTTTATTATTATTATTAGTTATTCTTCTTCCGCCATTGCGGTCTATGGCAGCCCATAGAACCGTACGTAGGAAAGTTATGAAATTTGGCACACTGATAAAGGACAGTCCAATGTGTCCCCACAGCAAATTTGGAGTCTCTATCTCTAACCCGCTAGCGCCACCAACAGTCCAAAGTTGAACTTATGTTTTTGCTTATAACTTCTGATCCGTACGTCCTATAAATGAAATTCGATTCGATTGGACCCTATGACGTCATTTTCCGTCATGAAATTTTTTCCGCCATTTTGAATTATTCGTAAAACCTACTTTTGCGAACTCGTCCTAGAGTTTTTACCCGATTGCCGCAAAAATTGGTATGTAGCATCTAGAGACCCTCACGGCAAAAAGTTATCAAAAGAATTTCGATAAACCAATCCGTTGTCGTATAGCGCGTCAACAAAATTTTCGTAGAGTGCAAAAAAACAGATTTTAGGCTGTATCTTCGTCAAACTTAGGCCTATTGACACGACACTTGGTACTTGTGATGCCAGTCAGGAACTGAGTGTGCATGCAAAGTTTCGTCGCAGCGCCACCTAGTGGCCAGACAGATGTTTTTTACACCTATAACTTTGGCTGTGATCAACGTATTTTGACGGGACTTGATTTTTAGGAGTCCTGAATAGTCGCCGAGTCCAACGATACCAAACATGCCAGATTTCGCCTTACGGTTAGCCCTGCGCAGCAAAACAGCACTTAAAAAACACGCGCGAATATCTCCGCGAGCGTAATTCTGATCGACTCGAAAACATCATAGGAAGAATATTGCATTACCTTCTGAACAAAAAGTTCTATTGGCACTATATTAAAATTTTCATCAGAAATGGCCGAAAATGGCAAAAAACGAAAAATTACCTTTAAATTTTGTGTTTTTACACATAAATGGTTATAACTTCGTAACGCAAAGAGATTTTTTCACCATATTTGATACGCTGATGTACGACTACAGTCTGAGGCTACACAAAAAAAATTGTATGGTTGTACCACTAGTTGGCCTTATAATTGAACAAAACCTTTGAAATCAAGCCACCCTATGGTCATACAACTGTTTCTTCACTAAACTAAAGTGTATAGTCATAAAACTAGCTAGATGTAACACATTTATGACCTGAGGTTGCATGCACGAATTTTGTCATTGCGCCACCTACTGGTTTTGAGATAGAATATGGCATTTTTTTGGCCTAAAACTACTGCAACAACACATCTAAAACCATGAGTCATCATGGATTATTCCTTTCATGGCTTTGACTATAATCACTAGTGGATGTCCATTTACTCTCTAGCAACCAATGAGAATACCTTATCAACTGTTTTTGCAAGAGCTTTTTCTCTGCATCAGAACATCGCAGAGACATGGGGATGGTCTCTTTTGACTCTTTTAACTTGTTGTAACATGTTGTGACCCATGTTTGCCCACTGTAAGCATCACATACATGTCCTTCAGTGCTCTAATGTCCCATGATTGTCAATAACCGAAGGACAGTTGCAGTAGACAAGAACATAGATTATTTTTGTTGATTACTTTGCATTTTTTCATCTGAAATCATTAGGTTTACCTAAGTTCTTCAGTCTGCTTATCCAAACGCAACTTTACATCCTTCTGTGCCCTTTTCGGCTTGACCCCGGTGATTGCTGCTTGCAGCTATATTTAGGGGTCAAGCCCCGAAGGGGCGAAGACCCCTATTGTATTTGTTAGTGTTCTTATTATTATTATAATAATTATTCTGCTTCTTCTTCCGCCATTGCGGTCTATGGCAGCCCATAGAACCGTACGTAGGAAAGTTATGAAATTTGGCACACTGATAAAGGACAGTCCAAATATTATCCACAGCAAATTTGGAGTCTCTATCTCAAACCCGCTAGCGCCACCAACAGTCCAAAGTTGCACTTATGTTTTTGCTTATAACTTTTGATCCGTAAGTCCTAGAAACGAAATTCTTGTTTCCTCTGATTCCTTGGCTCAAGACGATTCGATTGGACCATATGACGTAATTTTCCGTCATAAAATTTTTCCGCCATTTTGAATTATTCGTAAAACCTACTTTTGCGAACTCGTCCTAGAGTTTTTACCCAATTGCCGCAAAAATTGGTATGTAGCATCTAGAGACCCTCAAGGCAAAAAGTTATTAAAAGATTTTTGATAAATTAATCCGTTGTTGTATAGCGCGTCAACAAATTTTACATAGAGCGCAAAAAAACAGATTTTAGGCTGTATCTTCGTCAAACTTAGGCCTATTGACACGACACTTGGTACTTGTGATGCCAGTCAGGATCTGAGTGTGCATGCACAGTTTCGTCGCTGCGCCACCTAGTGGCCAGACAGATGTTTTATACACCTATAACTTTGGCTGCGATCAACGTATTTTGACGGGACTTGATTTTTAAGAGTCCTGAGTAGATGCCGAGTCCAACGATACAAAACATGCCAGATTTCGTCTTACGGTTAGCCCTGTGCATTAAAATAGCGCTTAAAAAACACGCGCGAATAACTCCGCGAGCGTTATTCCGATCGACTCGAAAACACCATAGGAAGAACATTGCATTACCTTCTGAACAAAAAGTTCTATTGGCGTTATATTAAAATTTTCATCAGAAATGGCCGAAAATTGCAAAAAACGAAAAATTACCTTTAAAATTTGTGGTTTTTACACATAAATGGTTATAACTTCGCAACGAAAAGAGATTTTTTCACCAGATTTGATACGCTGATGTATGAGCAGAGTCTGAGGCCACACAAAAAAATTGGTATGCCTGAACCACTAGGTGGCCCTATAATTAAACAAAATATTTCATATCAAGCAAGCCCTATGGTCATACAACTATTTCTTTGCCGAACTAAAGTGTATAGTCATGAAACTAGCTAGATGTAACGCAGTCATGACCTGAGGTTGCATGCACGATTCTGTCATAGCGCCCCCTAGTGGTTTGGAGATAGAAAATAGCTATTTTTGCCTAAATCTACTGCAACAGCACATCTAAAACCATGAGTCATCATGGATTATTCCTTTCATGGCTTTGACTATAATCACTGGTGGTTGCCAATTCACTCCCTAGCAACCAATGAGAATACCTTATCAACCGTTTTGCAAGAGCTATAACTCTGCATCAGAACATCGTAGAGACACGGGGGTTGGCTCTTTTGACTCATTAACAACACTGTAACATTTTGAGAGCTGAGTATTGCCACTGCAAGCACCACTCATTTTTACGTCAGTGTTCTAGTTATCAATGCTCGTCGAAAGAGAGGGAGAGATTTCACTAAATGAGAACACAGCTTTTTTGCTGATAACTGTTATATTGTTTTGTTTGAAATCAAGAGATTTTCTTAGGTACTTTAAACTGCTCATCCGAAGTCAACTTTACTTTCTGCTGTGCCCTTTTTGGCTTGACCCCGGTGATTGCTGCTTGCAGCTATATTTATTATTATTATTATTATTATTAGTTATTCTTCTTCTTCCGCCATTGCGGTCTATGGCAGCCCATAGAACCGTACGTAGGAAAGTTATGAAATTTGGCACACTGATAAAGGACAGTCCAATGTGTCCCCACAGCAAATTTGGAGTCTCTATCTCCAACCCTCTAGCGCCACCAACAGTCCAAAGATGCACTTACGTTTTTGCTTATAACTTCTGATCCGTAAGTCCTAGAAACAAATTTCTTGTTTCCTCTGATTCCTTGGCTCAAGACGATTCGATTTGACCCTATGACGTCATTTTCCGTCATTGAAATTTTTCCGCCATTTTGAATTATTCGTAAAACCTACTTTTGCGAACTCGTCCTAGAGTTTTTAACCGATTGCCGCGAAAATTGGTATGTAGCATCTAGAGACCCTCACGGCAAAAAGTTATCAAAAGGATTTCGATAAACCAATCCGTTGTCGTATAGCGCGTCAACAAAATTTTCGTAGAGCGCAAAAAAACAGATTTTAGGCTGTATCTTCGTCAAACTTAGGCCTATTGACACGACACTTGGTACTTGTGATGCCAGTCAGGAACTGAGTGTGCATGCACAGTTTCGTCGCAGCGCCACCTAGTGGCCAGACAGATGTTTTTTACACCTATAACTTTGGCTGTGATCAACGTATTTTGACGGGACTTGATTTTTAGGAGTCCTGAATAGTCACCGAGTCCAACGATACCAAACATGCCAGATTTCGCCTTACGGTTAGCCCTGCGCAGCAAAACAGCACTTAAAAAACACGCGCGAATATCTCCGCGAGCGTAATTCTGATCGACTCGAAAACATCATAGGAAGAATATTGCATTAGCTTCTGAACAAAAAGTTCTATTGGCACTATATTAAAATTTTCATCAGAAATGGCCGAAAATTGCAAAAAACTAAAAATTACCTTTAAATTTTGTGTTTTTACACATAAATGGTTATAACTTCGTAACGCAAAGAGATTTTTTCACCATATTTGATACGCTGATGTACGACCACAGTCTGAGGCTACACAAAAAAAATTGTATGGTTGCACCACTAGTTGGCCTTATAATTGAACAAAACCTTTGAAATCAAGCCACCCTATGGTCATACAACTGTTTCTTCACTAAACTAAAGTGTATAGTCATAAAACTAGCTAGATGTAACACATTTATGACCTGAGGTTGCATGCACGAATTTTGTCATTGCGCCACCTACTGGTTTTGAGATAGAATATGGCATTTTTTGCCTAAAACTACTGCAACAACACATCTAAAACCATGAGTCATCATGGATTATTCCTTTCATGGCTTTGACTATAATCACTAGAGGATGTCCATTTACTCTCTAGCAACCAATGAGAATACGTTATCAACTGTTTTTGCAATAGCTTTTTCTCTGTATCAGAACATCACAGAGACATGGGGATGGTCTCTTTTGACTCTTTTAACTTGTTGTAACATGTTGTGACCCATGTTTGCCCACTGTAAGCTTCACATACATGTCCTTCAGTGCTCTAATGTTCCATGATTGTCAATAACCGAAGGACAGTCGCAGTAGACAAGAATATAGATTATTTTTGTTGATTACCTTTGCATTTTTTCATCTGAAATCATTAGGTTTACCTAGGTTCTTCAGTCTGCTTATCCAAACGCAACTTTACATCCTTCTGTGCCCTTTTCGGCTTGACCCCGGTATTGCTGCTTGCAGCTATATTTAGGGGTCAAGCCCCGAAGGGGCGAAGACCCCTATTGTATTTGTTAGTTTTCTTATTATTATTATAATAATTATTCTGCTTCTTCTTCTTCTTCTTCTTCTTCTTCTTCTTCTTCCGCCATTGCAGTCTATGGCAGCCCATAGAACCGTACGTAGGAAAGTTATGAAATTTGGCACACTGATAAAGGACAGTCCAATGTGTCCCCACAGCAAATTTGGAGTCTCTATCTCTAACCCGCTAGCGCCACCAACAGTCCAAAGTTGAACTTATGTTTTTGCTTATAACTTCTGATCCGTAAGTCCTAGAAACGAAATTCTTGTTTCCTCTGATTCCTTGGCTCAAGGCGATTCGATTGGACCCTATGACGTCATTTTCCGTCATGAAAATTTTTCCGCCATTTTGAATTATTCGTAAAACCTACTTTTGCGAACTCGTCCTAGAGTTTTTACCCGATTGCCGCGAAAATTGGTATGTAGCATCTAGAAACCCTCACGGCAAAAAGTTATTAAAAGAATTTTGATAAACCAATCCGTTTCCGTATAGTACGTCAACAAGTTTTACGTAGAGCGCAAAAAAACAGATTTTAGGCTGTAACTTCGTCAAACTTAGGCCTATTGACACGACACTTGGTACTTGTGATGCCAGTCAGGAACTGAGTGTGCATGCACAGTTTCGTCGCAGCGCCACCTAGTGGCCAGACAGATGTTTTATACACCTATAACTTTGGCTGCGATCAACGTATTTTGACGGGACTTGATTTTTAGGAGTCCTGAGTAGACGCCGAGTCCAACGATACCAAACATGCCAGATTTCGCTTTACCGTTAGCCCTGCGCAGCAAAACAGCACTTAAAAAACACGCGCGAATATCTCCGCGAGCGTTATTCCGATCGACTCGAAAACACCATAGGAAGAACATTGCATTACCTTCTGAACAAAAAGTTCTATTGGCGTTATATTAAAATTTTCATCAGAAATGGCCGAAAATTGCAAAAAACGAAAAATTACCTTTAAATTTTGTGTTTTTTACACATAAATGGTTATAACTTCGCAACGAAAAGAGATTTTTTCAAATGATTTGATACACTGATGTATGAGCAGAGTCTGAGGCCACACAAATAAATTGGTATGCCTGAACCACTAGGTGGCCCTATAATTGAACAAAATCTTTCATATTAAGCAAGCCCTATGGTCATACAACTATTTCTTTGCCGAACTAAAGTGTATTGTCATGAAACTAGCTAGATGTAACGCAGTCATGACCTGAGGTTGCATGCACGATTCTGTCATAGCGCCACCTAGTGGTTTGGAGATAGAAAATAGCTATTTTTGCCTAAAACTACTGCAACAGCACATCTAAAACCATGAGTCATCATGGATTCTTCATTTCATGGGTTGGACTATAATCACTGGTGGATGTGAATTTACTCTCTAGCAACCAATGAGAAAACCTTATGAACCGTTTTTGAAAGAGCTTTTTTTCTGCATCAGAACATTGTAGAGACATGGGGATGGTCTCTTTTGACTGATTCAACGTGTTGTAACATGTTGTGACCCATATTATGCCACTGCAAATATCACTCACATGTCCTTCTGTGCTCTAATGTTCCATGATTGTCAATAACATAGATTATTTTTGTTGATTACTTTTGCGGTTTTTTCATCTGAAATCATGAGGTTTACATAGGTTCTTTAGTATTCTTATCCAAACTCAACTTTACACCATTCTGTGCCCTTTTCGGCTTGACCCCGGTGATTGCTGCTTGCAGCTATATTTAGGGGTCAAGCCCCGAAGGGGCGAAGACCCCTATTGTATTTGTTAGTTTTCTTATTATTATTATTCTTCTTCTTCTTCTTCTTCTTCTTCCGCCATTGCGGTCTATGGCAGCCCATAGAACCGTACGTAGGAAAGTTATGAAATTTGGCACACTGATAAAGGACAGTCCAATGTGTCCCCACAGCAAATTTGGAGTCTCTAACTCCAACCCTCTAGCGCCACCAACAGTCTAAAGTTGCACTTACGTTTTTGTTTATAACTTCTGACCCGTACGTCCTAGAAACGAAATTCTTGTTTCCTCTGATTCCTTGGCTCAAGACGATTCGACTGGACCCTATGACGTCATTTTCCGTCATGAAAATTTTTCCGCCATTTTGAATTATTCGTAAAACCTACTTTTGCGAACTCGTCCTAGAGCTTTTGCCCGATTTCCACGAAAATCGGTATGTAGCATCTACAGACCCTCACGGCAAAAAGTTATGGAATTCATGTCGATTCGCCAATCTGTTTGCGTAAACCGCGTCAACAAATTTTACGTAGAGTGCAAAAAAACGGATTTGAGGCTGTATCTTCGCCAAACTTAAGCCTATTGAAACGACACTTGGTACTTGTGATGCCAGTCAGGAACTGAGAGCGCATGCCCAGTTTCGTCGCAGCGCCACCTAGTGGTAAGACGAATGTTTTACACACCTATAACTTTGGCTGTGATCGACGTATTTTCATGGGACTTGTTTCCTTGGAGTCCTGAATAGTTGCCGAGTCCAACGATACCAAACATGCCAGAATTGGCCTTACGGTTAACCCTGCGCGGCAAAATAGCACTTAAAAAACACGCGCGAATATCTCCGCGAGCGTAATTCTGATCGACTCGAAAACATCATAGGAAGAATATTGCATTACCTTCTGAACAAAAAGTTCTATTGGCATTGTATTAAAATTTTCATCAGAAATGGCTGAAAATTGCAAAAAACGAAAAATTACCTTTAAATTTTGTGTTTTTACACATAAATGGCTATAACTTCGTAACGCAAAGAGCTTTTTTCACCATATTTGATACGCTGATGTACGACCACAGTCTGAGGCTACACAAAAAAAATTGTATGCTTGCACCACTAGTTGGCCTTATAATTGAATAAAACCTTTGAAATCAAGCCACCCTATGGTCATACAACTGTTTCTTCACTAAACTAAAGTGTATAGTCATAAAACTAGCAAGATGTAACACAGTTATGACCTGAGGTTGCATGCACGAATTTTGTCATTGCGCCACCTACTGGTTTTGAGACAGAATATGGCATTTTTTTGGCCTAAAACTACTGCAACAACACATCTAAAACCATGAGTCATCATGGATTATTCCTTTCATGGCTTTGACTATAATCACTGGTGGTTGCCAATTCACTCCCTAGCAACCAATGAGAATACCTTATCAACCGTTTTTGCAAGAGCTATATCTCTGTGTCAGAACATCGTAGAGACACGGGGGTGGGCTCTTTTGACTCATTAACACCACTGTAACATTTTGTGAGCTGAGTATTGCCACTGCAAGCACCACTCATTTTTACATCAGTGTTCTAGTTATCAATGCTCGTCGAAAGAGAGGGAGAGACTTCACTGAATGAGAACACAGCTTTTTTGCTGATAACTGTTATATTGTTTTTTCTGAAATCATGAGATTTTCCCAGGTTCTTTAAACTGCTCATCCAAAGTCAACTTTACTTTCTGCTGTGCCCTTTTTGGCTTGACCCCGGTGATTGCTGCTTGCAGCTATATTTAGGGGTCAAGCCCCGAAGGGGCGAAGACCCCTATTGTATTTGTTAGTTTTCTTATTATTATTATAATTATTATTATTCTGCTTCTTCTTCTTCTTCCGCCATTGCGGTCTATGGCAGCCCATAGAACCGTACTTAGGAAAGTTATGAAATTTGGCACACTGATAAAGGACAGTCCAATGTGTCCCCACAGCAAATTTGGAGTCTCTATGTCTAACCCGCTAGCGCCACCAACAGTCCAAAGTTGCACTTATATTTTTGCTTATAACTTCTGATCCGTAAGTCCTAGAAACAAAATTCTTGCTTCCTCTAATTCCTTGGCTCAAGACGATTCGATTGGACCCTATGCCGTCATTTTCCGTCATGAAAATTTTTCCGCCATTTTGAATTATTCGTAAAACCTACTTTTGCGAACTCGTCCTAGAGCTTTTGCCCGATTTCCACGAAAATCGGTATGTAGCATCTACAGACCCTCACGGCAAAAAGTTATGGAATTCATGTCGATTCGACAATCTGTTTGCGTAAACCGCGTCAACAAATTTTACGTAGAGTGCAAAAAAACGGATTTGAGGCTGTATCTTCGCCAAACTTAAGCCTATTGAAACGACACTTGGTACTTGTGATGCCAGTCAGAAACTGAGAGTGCATGCCCAGTTTCGTCGCAGCGCCACCTAGTGGTAAGACGAATGTTTTACACACCTATAACTTTGGCTGTGATCAACGTATTTTCATGGGACTTGTTTCCTTGGAGTCCTGAATAGTTGCCGAGTCCAACGATACCAAACATGCCAGAATTAACCTTACGGTTAACCCTGCGCGGCAAAATAGCACTTAAAAAACACGCGCGAATATCTCCGCGAGCGTAATTCTGATCGACTCGAAAACATCATAGGAAGAATATTGCATTACCTTCTGAACAAAAAGTTCTATTGGCATTGTATTAAAATTTTCATCAGAAATGGCTGAAAATTGCAAAAAACGAAAAATTACCTTTAAATTTTGTGTTTTTACACATAAATGGCTATAACTTCGTAACGCAAAGAGATTTTTTCACCATATTTGATACGCTGATGTACGACCACAGTCTGAGGCTACACAAAAAAAATTGTATGGTTGCACCACTAGTTGGCCTTATAATTTAACAAAACCTTTGAAATCAAGCCACCCTATGGTCATACAACTGTTTCTTCACTAATCTAAAGTGTATAGTCATAAAACTAGCTAGATGTAACACAGTTATGACCTGAGGTTGCATGCACAATTTTGTCATTGCGCCACCTACTGGTTTTGAGATAGAATAACGCATTTTTTGCCTAAAACTACTGCAACAACACATCTAAAACCATGAGTCATCATGGATTATTCCTTTCATGGCTTTGACTATAATCACTAGTGGATGTCCATTTACTCTCTAGCAACCAATGAGAATACGTTATCAACTGTTTTTGCAAGAGCTTTTTCTCTGCATCAGAACATCGCAGAGACATGGGGGTGGGCTCTTTTGACTCATTAACACCACTGTAACATTTTGTGAGCTGAGTATTGCCACTAGAAGCACCACTCATTTTTACGTCAGTGTTCTAGTTATCAATGCTCGACGAAAGAGAGGGAGAGATGACACTGAATGAAAACACAGCTTTTTAGCTGATAACTGTTATATTATTTAGTCTGAAATCAAGAGATTTTCCCAGGTTCTTTAAACTGCTCATCCGAATTCAACTTTACTTTCTTATGTGCCCTTTTTGGCTTGACCCCGGCATTGCTGCTTGCAGCTATATTTAGGGGTCAAGCCCAGAATGGGCGAAGACCCCTATTGTATCTGTTAGTTTTCTTTTTCTTATTATTATTATTAGTTATTCTTCTTCCGCCATTGCGGTCTATGGCAGCCCATAGAACCGTACGTAGGAAAGTTATGAAATTTGGCACACTGATAAAGGACAGTCCAATGTGTCCCCACAGCAAATTTGGAATATCTATCTCTAACCCGCTAGCGCCACCAACAGTCCAAAGTTGAACTTATGTTTTTGCTTATAACTTCTGATCCGTACGTCCTAGAAATGAACTTCTTATTTCCTCTGATTCCTTGGCTCAAGACGATTCGATTGGACCCTATGACGTCATTTTCCGTCATGAAATTTTTTCCGCCATTTTGAATTATTCTTAAAACCTACTTTTGCGAACTCGTCCTAGAGTTTTTACCCGATCGCCGCGAAAATTGGTATGTAGCATCTAGAGACCCTCACGGCAAAAAGTTATCAAAAGAATTTCGATAAACCAATCCGTTGTCGTATAGCGCGTCAACAAAATTTTCGTTGAGCGCAAAAAAACAGATTTTAGGCTGTATCTTCGTCAAACTTAGGCCTATTGACACGACACTTGGTACTTGTGATGCCAGTCAGGAACTGAGTGTGCATGCACAGTTTCGTCGCAGCGCCACCTAGTGGCCAGACAGATGTTTTTTACACCTATATCTTTGGCTGTGATCAACGTATTTTGACGGGACTTGGTTTTTAGGAGTCCTGAATAGTCGCCGAGTCCAACGATACCAAACATGCCAGATTTCGCCTTACGGTTAGCCCTGCGCAGCAAAACAGCACTTAAAAAACACGCGCGAATATCTCCGCGAGCGTTATTCTGATCGACTCGAAAACATCATAGGAAGAATATTGCATTACCTTCTGAACAAAAAGTTCTATTGGCACTATATTAAAATTTTCATCAGAAATGGCCGAAAATTGCAAAAAACGAAAAATTACCTTTAAATTTTGTGTTTTTACACATAAATGGTTATAACTTCGTAACGCAAAGAGATTTTTTCACCATATTTGATACGCTGATGTACGACCACAGTCTGAGGCTACACAAAAAAAATTGTATGGTTGCACCACTAGTTGGCCTTATAATTGAACAAAACCTTTGAAATCAAGCCACCCTATGGTCATACAACTGTTTCTTCACTAAACTAAAGTGTATAGTCATAAAACTAGCTAGATGTAACACATTTATGACCTGAGGTTGCATGCACGAATTTTGTCATTGCGCCACCTACTGGTTTTGAGAGAGAATATGGCATTTTTTGCCTAAAACTACTGCAACAACACATCTAAAACCATGAGTCATCATGGATTATTCCTTTCATGGCTTTGACTATAATCACTAGAGGATGTCCATTTACTCTCTAGCAACCAATGAGAATACGTTATCAACTGTTTTTGCAAGAGCTTTTTCTCTGTATCAGAACATCACAGAGACATGGGGATGGTCTCTTTTGACTCTTTTAACTTGTTGTAACATGTTGTGACCCATGTTTGCCCACTGTAAGCATCACATACATGTCCTTCAGTGCTCTAATGTTCCATGATTGTCAATAACCGAAGGACAGTTGCAGTAGACAAGAATATAGATTATTTTTGTTGATTACCTTTGCATTTTTTCATCTGAAATCATTAGGTTTACCTAGGTTCTTCAGTCTGCTTATCCAAACGCAACTTTACATCCTTCTGTGCCCTTTTCGGCTTGACCCCGGTATTGCTGCTTGCAGCTATATTGGCAATTGTTTCTGTTAGTAAATTTTTCTTCTTCCGCCATTGCGGTCTATGGCAGCCCACAGAACCGTACCTAGGAAAGTTATGAAATTTGGCACACTGATAAAGGACAGTCCAATGTGTCCCCACAGCAAATTTGGAGTCTCTATCTCCAACCCTCTAGCGCCACCAACAGTCCAAATTTGCACTTATGTTATTGCTTATAACTTCTGATCCATAAGCACTAGAAACATAATTCTTGCTTCCTATGATTCCTTGGCTCAAGACGATTCGATTGGACCCTATGACGTCATTTTCCGTCATGAAAATTTTTCCGCCATTTTGAATTATTCGAAAAACCTACTTTTTCGAACTCGTCCTAGAGATTTTGTCCGATTGCCACGAAAATTGGTATGTATGAGCTTGAGACACTCATGGCAAAAAGTTATCAAAAGAATTTCGATAAACCAATCTGTTGTTGTATAGCGTGTAAACAAATTTTACGTAGATCGCAAAAAAACAGATTTTAGGCTGTATCTTCGTCAAACTTAGGCCTATTGACACGACACTTAGTACTTGTGATGCCAGTCAGGAACTGAGTGTGCATGCACAGTTTCGTCGCTGCGCCACCTAGTGGCCAGACAGATGTTTTATACACCTATAACTTTGGCTGCGATCAACGTATTTTGACGGGACTTGATTTTTAAGAGTCCTGAGTAGATGCCAAGTCCAACGATACCAAACATTCCAGTTTTCGTCTTACGGTTAGCCCTGTGCATTAAATTAGCGCTTAAAAAACACGCGCGAATAACTCCGCGAGCGTTATTCCAATCGACTCGAAAACACCATAGGAAGAACATTGCATTACCTTCTGAACAAAAAGTTCTATTGGCGTTATATTAAAATTTTCATCAGAAATGGCCAAAAATTGCAAAAAACGAAAAATTACCTTTAAAATTTGTGGTTTTTACACATAAATGGTTATAACTTAGCAAAGAAAAGAGATTTTTTCACCAGATTTGATACGCTGATGTATTAGCAGAGTCTGAGGCCACACAAAAAAATTGGTATGCCTGAACCACTAGGTGGCCCTATAATTGAACAAAATATTTCATATCAAGCCAGCCCTATGGTCATACAACTGTTTCTTCACTAAACTAAAGTGTATAGTCATAAAACTAGCTAAATGTAACACAGTTATGACCTGAGGTTGCATGCACAAATTTTGTCATTGCGCCACCTACTGGTTTTGAGATAGAACATGGCATTTTTTGCCTAAAACTACTGCAACAACACATCTAAAACCATGAGTCATCATGGATTATTCCTTTCATGGCTTTGACTATAATCACTGATGGTTGCCAATTCACTCCCTAGCAACCAATGAGAATACCTTATCAACCGTTTTTGCAAAAGCTATATCTCTGCGTCCGAACATCGTAGAGACACGCGGGTGGGCTCTTTTGACTCATTAACACCACTGTAACTTTTTGTGAGCTGAGTATTGCCACTGCAAGCACCACTCATTTTTAATTCAGTGTTCTAGTTATCAATGCTCGTCGAAAGAGAGGGAGAGATTTCACTAAAAGTAGAACACAGCTTTTTTGCTGATAACTATTATATTGTTTTGTCTGAAATCAAGAGATTTTTCTAGGTTCTTTAAACTGCTCATCCGAAGTCAACTTTACTTTCTGCTGTGCCCTTTTTGGCTTGACCCCGGTGATTGCTGCTTGCAGCTATATTTAGGGGTCAAGCCCCGAAGGGGCGAAGACCCCTATTGTATTTGTTAGTTTTCTTATTATTATTATAATAATTATTCTGCTTCTTCTTCTTCTTCTTCTTCTTCTTCCGCCATTGCGGTCTATGGCAGCCCATAGAACCGTACGTAGGAAAGTTATGAAATTTGGCACACTGATAAAGGACAGTCCAATGTGTCCCCACAGCAAATTTGGAGTCTCTATCTCTAACCCGCTAGCGCCACCAACAGTCCAAAGTTGAACTTATGTTTTTGCTTATAACTTCTGATCCGTAAGTCCTAAAAACGAAATTCTTGTTTCCTCTGATTCCTTGGCTCAAGACGATTCGATTGGACCATATGATGTCATTTTCCGTCATGAAAATTTTTCCGCCATTTTGAATTATTCGTAAAACCTACTTTTGCAAACTCGTCCTAGAGTTTTTACCCGATTGCCGCGAAAATTGGTATGTAGCATCTAGAGACCCTCACGGCAAAAAGTTATTAAAATAATTTCGATAAACCAATCCGTTGTCTTATAGCGCGTCAACGAATTTTACATAGAGCGCAAAAAAACAGATTTTAGGCTGTATCTTCGTCAAACTTAGGCCTATTGACACGACACTTGGTACTTGTGATGCCAGTCAGGAACTGAGTGTGCATGCACAGTTTCGTCGCAGCGCCACCTATTGGCCAGACAGATGTTTTTTACACCTATAACTTTGGCTGTGATCAACGTATTTTGACGGGACTTGATTTTTAGGAGTCCTGAATAGTCGCCGAGTCTAACGATACCAAACATGCCAGATTTCGCCTTATGGTTAGCCCTGCGCAGCAAAACAGCACTTAAAAAACACGCGCGAATATCTCCGCGAGCGTAATTCTGATCGACTCGAAAACATCATAGAAAGAATATTGCATTACCTTCTGAACAAAAAGTTCTATTGGCATTGTATTAAAATTTTCATCAGAAATGGCTGAAAATTGCAAAAAACGAAAAATTACCTTTAAATTTTGTGTTTTTACACATAAATGGTTATAACTTCGTAACGCAAAGAGATTTTTTCACCATATTTGATACGCTGATGTACGACCACAGTCTGAGGCTACACAAAAAAAATTGTATGGTTGCACCACTAGTTGGCCTTATAATTTAACAAAACCTTTGAAATCAAGCCACCCTGTGGTCATACAACCGTTTCTTCACTAAATTAAAGTGTATAGTCATAAAACTAGCTAGATGTAACAAAGTTATGACCTGAGGTTGCATGCACAATTTTGTCATTGCGCCACCTACTGGTTTTGAGATAGAATATGGCATTTTTTTGCCTAAAACTACTGCAACAACACATCTAAAACCATGAGTCATCATGGATTATTCCTTTCATGGCTTTGACTATAATCACTAGTGGATGTCCATTTACTCTCTAGCAACCAATGAGAATACGTTATCAACTGTTTTTGCAAGAGCTTTTCTCTGCATCAGAACATCGCAGAGACATGGGGGTGGGCTCTTTTGACTCATTAACACCACTGTAACATTTTGTGAGCTGAGTATTGCCACTAGAAGCACCACTCATTTTTACGTCAGTGTTCTAGTTATCAATGCTCGACGAAAGAGAGGGAGAGATTTCACTAAATGAAAACACAGCTTTTTGCTGATAACTGTTATATTACTTAGTCTGAAATCAAGAGATTTTCTTAGGTTCTTTAAACTGATCATCCGAATTCAACTTTACTTTCTTCTGTGCCCTATTTGGCTTGACCCCGGCATTGCTGCTTGCAGCTATATTGGCAATTGTTTCTGTTAGTAAATTTTTCTTCTTCCGCCATTGCGGTCTATGGCAGCCCATAGAACCGTACGTAGGAAAGTTATGAAATTTGGCACACTGATAGAGGTCAGTCCAAATAATATCCACAGCAAATTTGGAGTCTCTATCTCAAGCCCACTAGCGCCACCAACAGTCCAAAGTTGCACTTACGTTTTGTCTTATAACTTCTGAACCGTAAGTCCCAGAAATGAAATTCTTGTTTCCTCTGATTCCTTGGCTCAAGACGATTCGATAGGACCCTATGACGTCATTTTCCGTCATGAAAATTTTTCCGCCATTTTGAATTATTCGTTAAACCTACTTTTGCGAACTCGTCCTAGAGTTTTTGCCCGTTTGCCTCAAAAATCGGTATGCAGCATCTAAAGACACTCAAGGCAAAAAGTTATTAAAAGAATTTCGATAAACCAATCCGTTGTCGTATAGCGCGTCAACGAATTTTAGGTAGAGCGCACAATAACAGATTTTAGGCTGTATCTTCGCCAAACTTAGGCCTATTGACACGACACTTGGTACTTGAGATGCCAGTCAGGAACTGAGGGTGCATGCACAGTTTTGTTGCAGCGCCACCTAGTGGCCAGACGAATGTTCTATACGCCTATAACTTTGGCTGCGATAAAAGTATTTTCACGGGACTTGATTTTTTGGAGTCCTGAGTAGTCGTCGAGTCCAACGATACCAAACATGCCAGGTTTCGTCATACGGTTAGCCCTGTGCAGCAAAATAGCACTTAAAAAACACGCGCGAATATCTCTGCGAGCGTTATTCCGATCGACTCGAAAACACCATAGGAAGAACATTGCATTACCTTCTGAACAAAAAGTTCTATTGGCGTTATATTAAAATTTTCATCAGAAATGGCCGAAAAATGCAAAAAAACGAAAAATTACCTTTAAATTTTGCATTTTTTTACACATAAATGGTAACTTCGCAACAAAAAGAGATTTTTTCACCGGATTTGATACGCTGATGTACGACCACAGTCTGAGGCTACACAAAAAAAATGTATGCTTGCACCACTAGTTGGCCTTATAATTGAACAAAACATTTGAAATCAAGCCACCCTATGGTAATACAACTGTTTCTTCACTAAACTAAAGTGTATAGTCATAAAACTAGCTAGATGTAACACAGTTATGACCTAAGGTTGCATGCACAATTTTGTCATTGCGCCACCTACTGGTTTTGAGATAGAAATATGGCATTTTTTGCCTAAAACTACTGCAACAACACATCTAAAACCATGAGTCATCATGGATTATTCCTTTCATGGCTTTGACTATAATCACTTGTGGTTGCCAATTCACTCCCTAGCAACCAATGAGAATACCTTATCAACCGTTTTTGCAAGAGCTATATCTCTGCGTCAGAACATCGTAGAGACACGGGGGTGGGCTCTTTTGACTCATTAACACCACTGTAACATTTTGTGAGCTGAGTATTGCCACTGCAAGCACCACTCATTTTTACTTCAGTGTTCTAGTTATCAATGCTCGTTGAAAGAGAGGGAGAATTGTCACTAAATGAGAACACAGCTTTTTTGCTGATAACTGTTATATTGTTTTGTCTGAAATCAAGAGATTTTCCTAGGTTTTTTAAACTGCTCATCCGAAGTCAACTTTACTTTCTGCTGTGCCTTTTTGGCTTGACCCCGGTTATTGCTGCTTGCAGCTATATTGGCAATTGTTTCTGTTAGTAAATTTTTCTTCTTCCGCCATTGCGGTCTATGGCAGCCCATAGAACCGTACGTAGGAAAGTTATGAAATTTGGCACACTGATAAAGGACAATCCATTGTGTCCCCACAGCAAATTTGGAATCTCTATCTCCAACCCTCTAGCGCCACCAACAGTCCAAAATTGCACTTACGTTTTTGCTTATAACTTCTGATCCATAAGCCCTATAAACAAAATTCTTGCTTCCTATGATTCCCTGGCTCAAGACGATTCGATTGGACCATATGACGTCATTTTCCGTCATGAAAATTTTTCCGCCATTTTGAATTATTCGAAAAACCTACTTTTTCGAACTCGTCCTAGAGCTTTTGTCCGATTGCCACGAAAATTGGTATGTATGATCTTAAGACACTCATGGCAAAAAGTTATCAAAAGAATTTCGATACAGCAATCCGTTGTCAAATACCACCTTAATGAATTTTACGTAGAGCGCAAAAAAACAGATTTTAGGCTGTATCTTCGTCAAACTTAGGCCTATTGACACGACACTTGGTACTTGTGATGCCAGTCAGGAACTGAGTGTGCATGCACAGTTTCGTCGCAGCGCCACCTAGTGGCCAGACAGATGTTTTTTACACCTATAACTTTGGCTGTGATCAACGTATTTTGACGGGACTTGATTTTTAGGAGTCCTGAATAGTCGCCGAGTCCAACGATACCAAACATGCCAGATTTCGCCTTACGGTTAGCCCTGCGCAGCAAAACAGCACTTAAAAAACACGCGCGAATATCTCCGCGAGCGTTATTCTGATCGACTCGAAAACATCATAGGAAGAATATTGCATTACCTTCTGAACAAAAAGTTCTATTGGCACTATATTAAAATTTTCATCAGAAATGGCCGAAAATTGCAAAAAACGAAAAATTACCTTTAAATTTTGTGTTTTTACACATAAATGGTTATAACTTCGTAACGCAAAGAGATTTATTCACCATATTTGATACGCTGATGTACGACCACAGTCTGAGGATACACAAAAAAAATTGTATGGTTGCACCACTAGTTGGCCTTATAATTGAACAAAACCTTTGAAATCAAGCCACCCTATGGTCATACAACTGTTTCTTCACTAAACTAAAGTGTATAGTCATAAAACTAGCTAGATGTAACACATTTATGACCTGAGGTTGCATGCACGAATTTTGTCATTGCGCCACCTACTGGTTTTGAGATAGAATATGGCATTTTTTGCCTAAAACTACTGCAACAACACATCTAAAACCATGAGTCATCATGGATTATTCCTTTCATGGCTTTGACTATAATCACTAGAGGATGTCCATTTACTCTCTAGCAACCAATGAGAATACGTTATCAACTGTTTTTGCAAGAGCTTTTTCTCTGTATCAGAACATCACAGAGACATGGGGATGGTCTCTTTTGACTCTTTTAACTTGTTGTAACATGTTGTGACCCATGTTTGCCCACTGTAAGCATCACATACATGTCCTTCAGTGCTCTAATGTTCCATGATTGTCAATAACCGAAGGACAGTTGCAGTAGACAAGAATATAGATTATTTTTGTTGATTACCTTTGCATTTTTTCATCTGAAATCATTAGGTTTACCTAGGTTCTTCAGTCTGCTTATCCAAACGCAACTTTACATCCTTCTGTGCCCTTTTCGGCTTGACCCCGGTATTGCTGCTTGCAGCTATATTTAGGGGTCAAGCCCCGAAGGGGCGAAGACCCCTATTGTATTTGTTAGTTTTCTTATTATTATTATAATAATTATTCTGCTTCTTCTTCTTCTTCTTCTTCTTCTTCTTCCGCCATTGCGGTCTATGGCAGCCCATAGAACCGTACGTAGGAAAGTTATGAAATTTGGCACACTGATAAAGGACAGTCCAATGTGTCCCCACAGCAAATTTGGAGTCTCTATCTCTAACCCGCTAGCGCCACCAACAGTCCAAAGTTGAACTTATGTTTTTGCTTATAACTTCTGATCCGTAAGTCCTAGAAACGAAATTCTTGTTTCCTCTGATTCCTTGGCTCAAGGCGATTCGATTGGACCCTATGACGTCATTTTCCGTCATGAAAATTTTTCCGCCATTTTGAATTATTCGTAAAACCTACTTTTGCGAACTCGTCCTAGAGTTTTTACCCGATTGCCGCGAAAATTGGTATGTAGCATCTAGAAACCCTCACGGCAAAAAGTTATTAAAAGAATTTTGATAAACCAATCCGTTTCCGTATAGTACGTCAACAAGTTTTACGTAGAGCGCAAAAAAACAGATTTTAGGCTGTAACTTCGTCAAACTTAGGCCTATTGACACGACACTTGGTACTTGTGATGCCAGTCAGGAACTGAGTGTGCATGCACAGTTTCGTCGCAGCGCCACCTAGTGGCCAGACAGATGTTTTATACACCTATAACTTTGGCTGCGATCAACGTATTTTGACGGGACTTGATTTTTAGGAGTCCTGAGTAGACGCCGAGTCCAACGATACCAAACATGCCAGATTTCGCCTTACGGTTAGCCCTGCGCAGCAAAACAGCACTTAAAAAACATGCGCGAATATCTCCGCGAGCGTTATTCCGATCGACTCGAAAACACCATAGGAAGAACATTGCATTACCTTCTGAACAAAAAGTTCTATTGGCGTTATATTAAAATTTTCATCAGAAATGGCCGAAAATTGCAAAAAACGAAAAATTACCTTTAAATTTTGTGTTTTTTACACATAAATGGTTATAACTTCGCAACGAAAAGAGATTTTTTCACCAGATTTGATACGCTGATGTATGAGCAGAGTCTGAGGCCACACAAATAAATTGGTATGCCTGAACCACTAGGTGGCCCTATAATTGAACAAAATCTTTCATATTAAGCAAGCCCTATGGTCATACAACTATTTCTTTGCCGAACTAAAGTGTATTGTCATGAAACTAGCTAGATGTAACGCAGTCATGACCTGAGGTTGCATGCACGATTCTGTCATAGCGCCACCTAGTGGTTTGGAGATAGAAAATAGCTATTTTTGCCTAAAACTACTGCAACAGCACATCTAAAACCATGAGTCATCATGGATTCTTCATTTCATGGGTTGGACTATAATCACTGGTGGATGTGAATTTACTCTCTAGCAACCAATGAGAAAACCTTATGAACCGTTTTTGAAAGAGCTTTTTTTCTGCATCAGAACATTGTAGAGACATGGGGATGGTCTCTTTTGACTGATTCAACGTGTTGTAACATGTTGTGACCCATATTATGCCACTGCAAATATCACTCACATGTCCTTCTGTGCTCTAATGTTCCATGATTGTCAATAACATAGATTATTTTTGTTGATTACTTTTGCGGTTTTTTCATCTGAAATCATGAGGTTTACATAGGTTCTTTAGTATTCTTATCCAAACTCAACTTTACACCATTCTGTGCCCTTTTCGGCTTGACCCCGGTGATTGCTGCTTGCAGCTATATTTAGGGGTCAAGCCCAGAATGGGCGAAGACCCCTATTGTATCCGTTAGTTTTCTTTTTATTATTATTATTATAATAATTATTATTATTCCTCCGCCATTGCGGTCTATGGCAGCCCCTAGAACCGTACATAGGAAAATTATGAAATTTGGCACACTGACAGAGGACAGTCCAAATAATATCCACAGAAAATTTGGAGTTTCTATCTCAAGCCCGCTAGCGCCACCAACAGTCCAAAGTTGCACTTACGTTTTTGCTTATAACTTCTGATCCGTAAGTCCTAGAAACGAAATTCTTGTCTCCTCTGATTCCTTGGCTCAAGCCGATTCGATTAGACCCTATGACGTCATTTTCCGTCATGAAAATTTTTCCGCCATTTTGAATTATTCGTAAAACCTACTTTTGCGAACTCGTCCTAGAGTTTTTGCCCGATTGCCACGAAAATCGGTATGCAGCATCTAGAGACACTCAAGGCAAAAAGTTATTAAAAGAATTTAGATAAACCAATCCGTTGTCGTATAGCGCGTCAACGAATTTTACGTAGAGCGCAAAATAACAGATTTTAGGCTGTATCTTCGTCAAACTTAGGCCTATTGACACGACACTTGGTACTTGAGATGACAGTGAGGAACTGAGTGTGCATGCACAATTTCGTGGCAGCGCCACCTAGTGGCCAGACTTATGTTTTAAACGCCTATAACTTTGGCTCAGATTGACGTATTTTCACGGGACTTGTTTCTTTGGAGTTCTGAATAGTTTCCGAGTCCAACGATACCAAACATGCCAGAATTCGCCTTACGGTTAACCCTGCGCAGCAAAATAGCGCTTAAAAAACACGCGTGAATATCTCCGCGAGCGTTTTTCCGATCGACTTGAAAACACCATAGGAAGAACATTGCGTTACCTTCTGAACAAAAAGTTCTATTGGCGTTACATTAAAATTTTTATCAGAAATTGCCGAAAAATGCAAAAAACGAAAAATTACCTTAAATTTTGCATTTTTTACACATAAATGGCTATAACTTCGCAACGAAAAGAGATTTTTTCACCAGATTTGATACGCTGATGTACGACCACAGTCTGAGGCTACACAAAAATAATTTTATGCTTGCACCACTAGTTGGCCTTATAATTGAACAAAACCTTTGAAATCAAGCCACCCTATGGTCATACAACTGTTTCTTCACTAAACTAAAGTGTATATTCATAAAACTAGCTAGATGTAACACAGTTATGACCTGAGTTATCAATGCTCGTCAAAAGAGAGGGAGAGATTTCACTAAATGAGAACAGCTTTTTTGCTGATAACTTTTATATTGTTTTGTCTGAAATCAAGAGATTTTCCTAGGTACTTTAAACTGCTCATCCGAAGTCAACTTTACCTTCTGCTGTGCCCTTTTCGGCTTGACCCCGGTGATTGCTGCTTGCAGCTATATTTAGGGGTCAAGCCCCGAAGGGGCGTAGAACCCTATTGTTATTGTTAGTTTTCTTATTATTATTATTATTATTATTATTATTATTATTATTTTTCTTCCTCGTTCTTCCGCCGAAAGTCAATGGCAGCCCATAGAACCGTACATAGGAAAGTTATGAATTTTGGCACACATGTAGAGGACAGTCTCAGAAGTTACTATAGCAACATTGGTGTGTCTGACTCAAACCCTCTAGCGCCACCAACAGTCCAAAAATCCGCTTATGTTCATGCTCATAACTTCTGACCCATGAGTCCTAGAAACAAAATTCTTGTTTCCTCTGAATCCTTGACTCATGGTGATTCAAATGCACACATTGATGTCATTTGTGTCATGCACATCTTTCCGCCATTTTGAATTTTTTGAAAAACCTACTTTTTCGAACTCCTCCTAGACCGTTTGTCCGATTTGCATGTCCTTTGGTATGTAGCATCTAGAGACACCCAAGACAAAAAGTTATCAAAAGCTTTTTGATAGACCAATGCGTTCTCATATAAATTGACAAAATATATGGCGGCGAGCACGCCAAAACGGACGTAAGGCCTTATCTTCGCAAAACTTTATTGTATCGACACGAAAATTGGTATATGTCATAACAGTCATGACCTGAGGGTGCCTGCAACGTTTCGTCACAGCGCCACCTAGTGGTTACGAGATTCGAAAAATGCTTATTTTCGCTTATAACTACTTCAAACTTGAGTCTAAAATCATGAAAGTGGTCTTGTTAGATTCCTTGAGGCATGCCGAGTCAAACGATACCAAACGGTTTTCGCTCGGCCATTTTGGGTGTCGGCCATTTTGAATTTTCTCATTAAGCTCAGTATTTCACAAACAGAATGGCGTATCGCTACGAAATTTGGCATGGTTCATCAGTGACATGTTCTGAGCGCACCTATAAATCTTTAGGACGGCGCCACCTAGTGGTCAGGATATGTAAAACAATTTTTTAAAATCTTTATATCATTTGATTAAATTGCCACTATGACATAAGACTTCACTCTATTGATTCCTTGGCTCATGCTGAGTCCGACTGTACCAAATATGTCTGAGTCAAACCTACTTCCTGTCGGCCATTTTGAATTATATTGAACAGCTACTTTTTCGAACTCCTTCTAGAGCGCTCGTGTGATTGGCTTGATTTTTGGTATGCATCGTCTATAGACACTCTATACAAAAAGTTATCAAAAGATTTTCGGTAGACCTATCCGTTGTCGTATAACGCATCAAAGAATGCGAGAGCGAGCACGTCAAAATGTGTTTGAGCCTGTATCTTCGCAAAACTTATGCGTATTAATATGAGACTTGGTAAATGTCATAACAGTGATGCCCTGAGGGTGCATGCACCATTTCGCCACACTGCCCCCTACTGGTCACGATATATAAAAAATGTCTATTTTTGCTTATAACTACTGCAAATTTGAATGTAAAATTATGAGACTGGTCTTGTTAGATTTCATGAGGCATGCCGAGTCAAACGATACCAAATGGTTTTTGGTCGGCCATTTTGTGTGTCGGCCATTTTGAATTTTTCTTTAAGTTTAAGTATTTCAGAAACGCAATTGCGTATTGTTATGAAACTTGGTATGGTTCATCAGCAACATGTTCTGGGAGGACTTGTAAACTTTTCGGTGCCCCCTAGTGGTCAAGAGATTTGAAGCTATATCTCTGCATCTCTTTATCGTATTTACACCAAATTTGGTGGGTGTCATCACAAACAAGACCTGAGTCACAATTTATTTTTTGGTCAGTGCCCCCTAGTGGTCAAGTCATTTAAGGCTATATCTCTGCATCTCTTTATTGTATTCACACCAAATTTGGTGGGTGTCATCACAATCAAGACCTGAGTCACAATTTATTTTTGGGCAGTGCCCCCTAGTGGTCAAGTCATTTAAGGCTATATCTCCGTATCGCTTTATTGTATTTACACTAAATTTGGTTTGTGTCATCACAGTCATGACCTGAGGCACCATCTATTCTTTCAGCACAGTGCCACCTAGTGGTCTCAAGATACGAATAAATTGCTTTTTTCATAAAACTAATGCAAACTTAGATGTTAAATCATGGCAGTCATCACGTATGAATCATTTTTTGCCATGTTTGGCTTGACCCCGGTATCGCTGCTTGCAGCTATATTGGCAATTGTTTCTGTTAGTAAATTTTTCTTCTTCCGCCATTGCGGTCTATGGCAGCCCATAGAACCGTACGTAGGAAAGTTATGAAATTTGGCACACTGATAGAGGACAGTCCAATGTGTCCCCACAGCAAATTTGGAATCTCTATCTCTAACCTGCTAGCGCCACCAACAGTCCAAAGTTGCACTTATGTTTTTGCTTATAACTTCTGATCCGTAATCCCTAGAAACAAAATTCTTGCTTCCTATAATTCCTTGGCTCAGGACGATTCGATCGGACCCTATGACGTCATTTTCCGTCATGAAAATTTTTCCGCCATTTTGAATTATTCGTAAAACCTACTTTTTCGAACTCGTCCTAGAGCTTTTGTCCGATTGCCACGAAAATTGGTATGTATCATCTAGAGACACTCAGGGCAAAAAGTTATCAAAAGAATTTCGATACAGCAATCCGTTGTCGTATACCGCCTTAACGAATTTTATGTATAGCGCATAAAAACTGATTTTAGGCTGTATCTTTGTCAAATTTAGGCCTATTGACACGACACTTGGTACTTGAGATGCCAGTCAGGAATTGAGGGTGCATGCACAGTTTCGTTGCAGCGCCACCTAGTGGCCAGACGAATGTTCTATACGCCTATAACTTTGACTGCGATAAAAGTATTTTCACGGGACTTGATTCTTTGGAGTCCTGAGTAGTCGCCGAGTCCAGCGATACCAAACATGCTAGGATTCGTCATACGGTTAACCCTGCGCAGCAAAATAGCACTTAAAAAACACGCGCAAATATCTCGGCGAGCGTTATTCCGATCGACTCGAAAACACCATAGGAAGAACATTGCGTTACCTTCTGAACAAAAAGTTCTATTGGCGTTATATTAAAATTTTTATCAGAAATGGCCGAAAAATGCAAAAAAACAAAAGTTACCTTTAAATTTTGCTTTTTTTACACATAAATGGTTATAACTTCGCAACGAAAAGAGATTTTTTCACCAGATTTGATACGCTGATGTACGACCACAGTCTGAGGCTACACAAAAAAAAATGTATGCTTGCACCACTAGTTGGCCTTATAATTGAAAAAAACCTTTGAAATCAAGCCACCCTATGGTCATACAACTGTTTCTTCACTAAACTGAAGTGTATAGTCATAAAACTAGCTAGATGTAACACAGTTATGACCTGAGGTTGCATGCACAATTTTGTCATTGCGCCACCTACTGGTTTTGAGATAGAAATATGGCATTTTTTGCCTAAATCTACTGCAACAACACATCTAAAACCATGAGTCATCATGGATTATTCCTTTCATGGCTTTGACTATAATCACTGGTGGTTGCCAATTCACTCCCTAGCAACCAATGAGAATACCTTATCAACCGTTTTTGCAAGAGCTATATCTCTGCGTCAGAAAATCGTAGAGACACGGGGGTGGGCTCTTTTGACTCATTAACACCACTGTAACATTTTGTGAGCTGAGTATTGCCACTGCAAGCACCACTCATTTTTACGTCAGTGTTCTAGTTATCAATGCTCGTCGAAAGAGAGGTAGAGATTTCACTAAATGAGAACAGCTTTTTTGCTGATAACTGTTATATTGTTTTGTCTGAAATCAAGAGATTTTCCTAGGTACTTTAAACTGCTCATCCGAAGTCAACTTTACTTTCTGCTGTGCCCTTTTTGGCTTGACCCCGGTGATTGCTGCTTGCAGCTATATTCTTTTTCTTTTTCTTCCGCCATTGCGTCTATGGCAGCCCATAGCAGCTTACATAGGAAAGTTATGAAATTTTGCACACTGATAGAGGACTGTCCAAAAAGTCTCCACAACAAATTTGGAGTCTTAATCTCTAACCCGCTAGCGCCACCAACAGTCCAAAGTTGCACTTATATTTTTGCTTATAACTTCTGATCCATAAGTCCTATAAACAAAATTCTTGCTTCCTCTAATTCCTTGGCTCAAGACGATTCGATTGGACCATATGACGTCATTTTCCGTCATGAAAAATTTCCCGCCATTTTGATTTATTCATAAAACCTACTTTTGCGAACTTGTCCTAGAGCTTTTGCCCAATTTCCACGAAAAACGGTATGTAGCATCTGGAGACACTCAGGGCAAAAAGTTATTAAAAGAATTTTGATAAACCATCCCGTTTTCGTATAGCGCGTCAACAAATTTTACGTAGAGAGCAAAAAAACAGGTTTTAGTGTGTATCTTCGCCAATCTTATGTCTATTGATGCCACACTTGGTAATTGTGATGCCAGTGAGGATCTGAGGGTGCATGCAGTTTCGTCGCAGCGCCACCTAGTGGCCAGACAAATGATTATACAGCTATAACTTTGGCTACGATCAACGTATTTTGATGGGACTTGATTTTTAGGAGTCCTGAGTAGTTGCCGAGTCCAACTATTCCAAATATGCCAGATTTCGCCTTACGGTTAGCCCTGTGCATCAAAATAGCGCTTTAAAAAGACGCCCGAATATCTCCGCGGGGGTTATTCGGATCGACTCGAAAACACCATAGGAAGAACATTGCATTATCTTCTGAACAAAAAGTTCTACTGGCGTTATATTAAAATTTTCATCAGAAATGGCCTAAATTTGCAAAAAACGAAAAATTACCTTTACATTTTGTGTTTTTTACACATAATGGTTATAACTTCACAACGAAAAGAGATTTTTTCACCAGATTTGATACGCTGATGTATGAGCAGAGTCTGAGGCCACACAAAAAAATTGGTATGCCTGAACCACTAGGTGGCCCTATAATTGAACAAAATCTTTCCTATCAAGCAAGCCCTATAGTCATACAACTATTTCTTTGCTGAACTAAACTGTATAGTCATGAAACTAGCTAGATGTAACGCAGTCATGACCTGAGGTTGCATGCACGACTCTGTCATAGCGCCACCTAGTGGTTGGAGATAGAAAATAGCTATATTTGCCTAAAACTACTGCAACAACACATCTAAAACCATGAGTCATCATGGATTCTTCATTTCATGGCTTGGACTATAATCACTGGTGGATGTGAATTTACTCTCTAGCAACCAATGAGAATACCTTATCAACCGTTTTTGAAAGAGCTTTTTCTCTGCATCAGAACATCGTAGAGACATGGGCATGGTCTCTTTTGACTGATTTAACTCGTTGTAACATGTTGTGACCCATGTTATGCCAATGCAAACATCACTCACATGTCCTTCTGTGCTCTAATGTTCCATGATTGTCAATAGCATAGATATTTTTGCTGATTACTTTTGCGGTTTTTTCATCTGAAATCATGAGGTTTATCTAGTTTCTTTAGTATTCTTATCCAAACTCAACTTTACACCCTTCTATGCCCTTTTCGGCTTGACCCCGCTATTGCTGCTTGCAGCTATATTTTACATAGTTTCTGTTCTGCTGTCTATAAAATAGTGACTAAACAGGACCCAGTAAGGACCCACGACCCAGTAACTCTTTGTTTAATCCAATCAGCTCTTTCTTTAACTGCTGCTTAAAACGCGACATCGTCTGAAAAAAATCATCATACATTTACATTGAGGCTGTACTGATGTTGCTCTTCTCATCAGTGTTGTTGTGTTATGAGCGCTTTATTTAAATACGAGTGGTAGTTTTATTGTATATCGCGTATAGCGCAGACAATTTGTTGCAAATTCATAAATATGATAGAATACACGGTTGCTGTTACTACAGAACACGTGGACGCATGCCGCATCATAGGTAGGGAGAGAGCTCGGACACAGACTCACATCAGAAAGGGTATGTGTGGGAAACACTACTGCTAAAGTTTTGTAAAGTTACTCATGATGAACTTGATCAGCTGTCAGTAACATCCGTGACTGTTGATGTTTACGCGAAAAAGAAAAAAGTACACGGAGGAACACGTTAAAATACCTTTCACTGTTATGTGAGAGAGGCACGCTGCAAAGAGAGGGGAGGGGGCTGGGGGCGCGCGCTGTTGAGGCGCTGCACACAACGAGAGAGGGAGGATGGAGGCGCGCTGAGCGCTCGCTGCAATGAATTAAGCCGTTTTAAATAGTAAAATTAAAATGTAAATGGGAATCATGAAAAATCTATTTGTGGCGGCCAGTGTTGATTCTGTGGCGGCCCGCCACAGATAAATCAACATATGGGAGTGAATGCAGTTTAAAAATGCGACCTCCAAAGGATGCAGTCTTTTATTTGAGAAACAGCCAGCATTTCACCTCCACAAGAAATCTCGCGAGACACATGTAATCTCGCGAAACAAACTTAATCTCGCGAGATCTCGTCGCACCCCTAATATCTATGCATTTAAACATCGTAGAGACATGGGGGTTGGGTCTGTTAATCATGCTAGCTTCATGTTAACGTAATGTTAAATCATGCTAAATTCATGCAAAATCTTGCTAACTTCATGCTAAATCATGTTAGCATCATGCTAGCTTAATGCTAACTTCATACTAAATCATGTTAACATCATGTTAACTTTATGTTAAATCATGTTAGCATCATGGTAGCTTCGTGCTAATGCATTTTAGCATCATGCTAGCTTCATGCTTATTCGTGTTAGTATCATGCTAGCTTCGTGCTAATTTATGTTAGCATCATGCTAGCTTCATGCTAAATCATGTTAACATCATGCTAGCTTCATGCTAAATCATGTTAACATCATGTTAAACATGTAATATAAGGTGACCAGATATTTTAAATGAAAACCGGGGACATTTCCTAGTTAAATGTTCAAAATATCATTAAAATATCATTCGTTATCTATGAATTAAAAAAATGGGACTACCCGTTTTTTGAAAGATTTCTTCTTTTTAATGTTGTGGGTTCACGGCAAAAAATGACTGACTGACTTACTTCTTAATAGTATTTTTGTCTTGTTTTAGTACAAATATCTAAAAATTATTAAATCAAGAAGCATTTTCTTGACAAGCAAAATCCCCTAACAAAAAATCTAGCTTTAAAACAAAAAATAATAAATTGAAGTGAATTTGTGCTTCTGCCAATGGTAATACATTTTTTCTTGAATTAAGTGTTAGCAGATTTTTTTGCTTGTTTTAAGCACAAATTTGAAATTTTGGTCTAAAAACTAGACTTATTTTCTTAGGTCATTTTGCTCAATAAGAAAATGCATTCTGATTTATGAATTTTTTAATATTTGTACGAAAAACAAGAGAAACAAACTAATAACAAAGTCGTTTTTTACAGTGTTTCTAATTCAATTAATTGATCAATTTCTGAAGCTGAAATCTAATTTTTTCCCTTTTTTATCCAATGCATAGAGACATACTTCATCAAACATTACACTACTTCAGCTGATTTCATAGCATTGTAAATGTGAAGAACAGAAGGAATCATGCAAAATGTAAAATATTTAACGTTAGCCTACACAAAACAAATGCTCAGTACCATACTGTGTTCAGTTCACTTCGGTTTATTACTTTAATTTAACATGAGTAGTTAGTACCTTAACCCCCGATAACTTTGACTGTTTTCATATCTTATGATAACTTGACTGATGATAACTTGATGGCGCTATCTCATGTGTCTCGCTAGTAAATTCTTCTTCGCTAAAGCAGTGACGCGCAACCAAGTAATCAGTATCTCGTGGCCCCCTCTGCTGGTGAAAATAATCATTACATATTTGCTGCGGTCTGGAACTACAAACGTTAAATGCTGATCGGGGTTTTCAGTGTATTTGCTGGTTGTTTTGGACGTTCTGTAAAACGGGGACATTTCTGGGGACAGCTCCAGTCGGGGACAGAACACCAAAAAACGGGACTGTCCCCGGAAAACGGAGATGTCTGGTCACCTTATGTTAATATCATGCTAGGTTCATGCAACATTATGTTAACTTCATGCTAACTTCATGCTAAATCATGTTAACATCATGCTAGCTTCATGTTAAATCATGCTAACGTCATGCTAATTTCTTTTTTTAAATCATGTTAACATCATGTTAGCTTTATGTTAAATCATGTTAGCATCATGCTAGCTTCATGCTAAATCATGTTAACATCATGCTAGATTCATGTTAAATCATGCTAGCTTCATGCTAATTTCATACTAAATCATGCTAACATCATGTTAGCTTTATGTTAAATCATGTTAGCATCATGTTAGCCTCATGTTATATCATGTAAGCATCATGCTAACCTCATGTTATATCATGTTAACATCATGCTAGCTTCATGCTAATTCAAGTTAACATCATGCTAGCTTCATGCAAATTTCATACTAAATCATGTTAGCATCATGCTAGCCTCATGTTAAATCATGTTAGCATCATGCTAGCTTCGTGCTAATTCATATTAACATCATGTTAGCTTTCTGCAAATTCATGTTATCATCATGCTAGCCTCATGTTAATTCATGTTAGCATCATGCTAGCTTTGTGCAAATTCATGTTAGCATCATGCTAGCTTTGTGCTAAATCCTGTTAGCATCATGCTAGCCTCGTGCTAAATCCTGTTAGCATCATGCTAGCCTCATGTTAATTCATGTTAGCATCATGCTAGCTTCGTGCTAATTCCTATTAGCATCATGCTAGCTTTGTGCAAATTCATGTTAGCATCATGCTAGCTTTGTGCAAATTCATGTTAGCATCATACTAGCTTTGTGCTAATTCATGTTAGCATCATACTAGCTTTGTGCTAATTCATGTTAGCATCATGTTAACATCGTGTTAAATCCTGTTAACATCGTGTTAAATCATGTTAACACCGTGTTAAATCATGTTAACATCGTGTTAAATCATGTTAACATCGTGTTAAATCATGTTAGCTTTGTGTTAAATCATGTTAGCTTTGTGTTAAATCATGTTAGCTTTGTGTTAAATCATGTTAGCTTTGTGTTAAATCATGTTAGCATCATGCTAGCTTCGTGCTAAATCCTGTAAGCATCATGCTAGCCTCGTGCTAAATCCTGTTAGCATCATGCTAGCCTCATGTTAATTCATGTTAGCATCATGCTAGCTTCGTGCTAATTCATATTAGCATCATGCTAGCTTTGTGCAAATTCGTGTTAGCATCATGCTAGCTTTGTGCAAATTCATGTTAACATATTTTTCTCTTTAATAAAGGCAGGAATGTGTGTGTGTGTGTGTGTGTGTGTGTCTGTCTGTCTGTCTGTCTACGGTTGTATTATGTGGCGGATGTGTTGCTGCGGACCCAAGGGAGTGTAGTGCCTTTTTTTCGTGCAATATGGACATGTGACATGTTTAGAGTTAATAAACTTTAAAAATACTACAGAACAGCGCAAGCCGGAAGCGGCGTGCCTGTCACACGTTCTGCGAGAACAGCATTAGTGAAACAAAACACAAGAGCCATACTTTTAATAAGGTAGCCTAACATTTTTCTAACAAACATTCCCGTATCAGAAATTAGCAGCACAATAATTACTGACAACGTAAAGGGTAGGCCATTTAAATAAAACAACGAAAATAAATTAACGAAGTTCAATAAACTGTAATAAAACTGTAGCATACTTTCAAAATCAAGTTTATTTATAACACTTCCAATATGTTTTTTTCATCAGTAGAACAATAAAGAAGATATTTTGCAAAAACCCCAGTGCTCCGTCATGTAAGTCAACCGATCCGCAAACTTTAAGAGCTAAAGCATATATATCCAATACAAAAGTAATCCCCCATAACTCTGTGTGACCACATGACATCTTGTGAAGCAATTTAATCAGTTTTTCAAGAAACTGAACTTTATTTACACACTATTAGCGTGAATGCCAAAGCAGGAAGCACGTTTTACGTTTGAGGCGATCTTCTACTGGTGGCGTTTTGTGGCTTATGGCTATTCGTGTTAACATCATGCTAGCTTCATGCTAAATCATGCTAGCTTCATGCTAAATCATGCTAGCATCATGCTAAATCATGCTAACATCCTCTTAGCTTCATGCTAAATCATGTTTGCATCATGTTAACTTCATGCTAAATCATGTTACCATCATCTTAGCTTCATACTAAATCATGCTAGCTTCATGCTAAATTATGTTAACATCATCTTAGCTTCATGCTAAATCATGTAAGCATCATGTTAACTTCATGTTAAATCATGTTAGCATCATGTTAGCTTCATGTTAGCGTCATGCTAACTTCATACTAAATCATGTTAGCATCATGTTACCTTCATGCTAAATCTTGTAAGATTCATGTTAAATCATGTTAACTTCATGCTTAATCATGTTAGCATTATGCTAGCTTTATGCTAAATCATGTTAAAGGAATAGTTTAATGTGGCAAAAGAGTAGACTATGTTATTACCTCAACCTAGACAAATTAATACTATCTTTTTTCAATGCGTGCACTGTACAACGCGTTATGAATGTGTTAGCATTTAGCCTAGCCCCATTCATTCCTATGGTACCAAAATTTTGTGGCACCAAACTTACTAGTATAACTCCTCATGTAACAGTCTTTAAATAGGGAAAACACGGAAATGTTTGGTGGCTTCCCTGTTTGGTACCATAGGAATGAATGGGTCTAGGCTAAATGCTAACAAATTCACGACGCGCTGTACAGTGCACGCATTGAAAAAAGATAGATATGTATTAATTTGTCTAAGTTGAGGTAATAACATAGTTTAATATGGCAAAAGGGTAGACTATTCCTTTAACTTCATGTTAAATCATGTTAGCTTCGAGGCTAAATCATGTTTATGGCAAGGCAGACTACTAAACTAAACGTATTTTTAGTTTCTGTCAATCTGTTTTAAATTTTCAGGCCAGGCTTTGTCAAGCCAACATAGAGTTTTTCTACAAACTTGTCTGTCTAGTTTTCCACATCCCATACATTTTTGTAGCTCCAGATTTCACCCTCTTCCTGAAACGCATTAATTTGAAAAGTGTCCCTGATTGGCCAGCTAATCTGTACATTGTCATTCTCCTGAAAACCTCTGAGGTCAGTTGGAAATGTGACGCTCCTTACAATGTTTAAAAAGATTCTGTCACAATGCAATACTAACGAGTTAACTAACAGGCTAGGGGTGGGTGGAATGACCAAAAATCTATTCCACGGAATGAGTCATTTTATTTCACGGAACGGAATATTTCACGGTATACATGTTTTTCAGTTTATATTGTTTTTTGATGATAAAAATGTACATAAATACACCACTCACTATAGCTTTTAACTAAATGCTCACCACAGTTTTAAAATATGAGCATTGAATCTTGTTTTTAATTGAGTAATTAACTTTATAGACTATTGAAGCTATAGTATGGCTTCATTGTATTTTGTATTTATGCATACATTACATTAAACATATGCAATATGTAAAATGAACTGGTAGAAGTGTATGCAAAAACCTACAGACAGGATAAATACCTGTATATGAGAGAAGAAGCTCTAGATATTATAAATGTGACAGGTGCTATGATGTGATGATCATAAAGTTTGTTTTAAGGTCTTGACGCCCTTTCCTTTCTATTAGACCTCAACACTTGCATCTCTTTCTCGTCTTTCCGATCAAATATGTTTGTACAAGGAAATGGCGCATCAAACTACATCGCTCCATCATCGCACGTGTCACTGATATAAACGCGAGTTTTGTCTTAGCTTGCTTAAAGTTCAGAAAACTTTACAACTATTAGCATTATTAGCATTATGTGCGAGAAGAACTCTTTATTTGGCGTCGCAGCTCCTTGCGCTTGCCTAGAGAGTCCTCTGCACGCAAGAGACCGGCCGGCTGCTGCATGAGGAGAGAGAGAGCGCGAGAGCGAGCAAGCAAGAGTCTCGCTGCGTGACCCGCGGTGGATTCACTGGCAAGCGGCTGCCTGTCCCTATCTGTTTTAAAGATCGCTCTGAATGGGATCTCTATGAAAAGTCCGTCACAAAAATGGAATTATCTCTGCTTTTTGCTCAAAATGTGGTGTTTTTGCAGAAACCTACCCATATTCAAAAGCTGATTGCAAAAGAACCACTGAAGGTAGGATGAAACTTTTTTTGTTTTGTTTGAAAGCAGAGGGTCTGTTCTTTCATTTGGTATATTGTATGTTTATATATTTAAAGTAGAACATTTTCTGGAAGGCATTAAACTTTGGTGAAAATCATGCAAAACGCTGGCGCTGGCCGGCAACTTTTTTTTAAAAACGCTGGCGGTGAAAGAGTTAAACATAAGCCTACATCAGTATGTTGTCAGTAAAGCATTGTCGCTTAACGGTAAGTTGCTTATTAATTTGTTAAGTAGATAACTTACTATAAAGTTAAAAAACAATGACTTTATAAGTTTCCATTTTCAAAATAAGCCCAATATAACGTTATTCTCGTCAAAACTGACAATGATTTAAATTATATATATTTTGTTCTGTTTGTGTTTTAAAGTTATTTATAATAAGTCAAGTTTAACGTTTTGGGCACTTATATCAGAATCATTTTTAATAATAAAGTTTTTGTAATTGTTAACTTGTTTAACACACCTGCCTATATAACATATCTTTGTCAAGTCATTTTAAGTGTTTGAGCAACACATTTGTGAGTGATCACTGCAAAAAAGTATTTATATATAGTATATTTTGTTAATGTATATAGTGTATTATATATACAGTAGCCTACTGTAGTAAAATATACTGTAGTGTATGTGTACTGTACTATAATATACACAAAGAATATCGCCCAATATATCGTTATCAGCCTTTTTTTACTCCCTAATATCTGTATCGGCATAGCCCCCCCCAAAAAAAATTTTTATCGGTCGGGCTCTATTGTTAAAATACCAAAACACACACACCAAAGGAAATGTAAAAATGTGGATCGGACATCCACAGACAAAGAAAATCGTAAGTTCATTGTCCTGAATAACTTTTGTTACTTTAATAAGGATTAATCCAGTTTACACTGTAAAGACTAGGCAGTATTATCTGTATTACTTTATTTTGTTTCTGTTCTCTACCTGAAAACTACAGACCAACATAAAAACATGAACAGCATGGTTTATTTAATTTGTATGTTTGTTCTATTGTATTTATTTGTGCTTTTGCTCATAATTTGATTCTTTTTATTACTGACCATTTACTTGTCTTTAACAATGTTAACAAAAGCCTTTAAAACAATATCCAGGCCTTTTTTATTTTATGTACATCATCGCCTACCATGTTTAAACCAAAGAAATATGTCGAAGAGAATAGTCAGGGGATAAGTGATGATGACAGCATGTAGGATGTCTGTGCCATGATAGTGTGAGTACCAAGCAACATCTCCAGGTGCTCCTTTGAGAACCAGGACAAAAAAGTTATGTGCACCCCGAACATAGTGTATAGATTAAGTGCACAGTGTATGTCATTTGGGACACAGCTTATCCATAATTATATCCAACAACTTATGTCACCTATGGTCAGTCAAAGCCATTTAATGATGTTCGCATTGCCATTCAAGCTAACAGGTCTACCGATCAGCAAATCCCCATTATATGGATTGTGTCCAGACTTAATAATTAATTGGATCTGCCTAGTATTCTGTATATGTGATATGGTTGATCGAAATAAAATACATGAAAAAACCATACCAAACCCTTACCTGTCCCCTAATAAACACTACGCCCCACACAAGCCAGCACACAAGGTGACGAGTTAGCATCGATGGCTAAAATAGCTTTACAGATCTGTCCAATGGCTACAAGTTAACTTTACAGGTCCGTCCAGCGTTTGAATTCCGTGTAATGATAAAGCAAAAAAAAAATTTCACTTACATCATCGCCTTCTTTCCAGTTCATTTTCTTCAACGCAAGCTCAAGCATAAATGATCATGCAAATCATTTACAGTGAGCTATACGAACCCGGATGTGAGTTCAGCGTATTTTTAGGCATTTTACTTCACGCGGCGCTGCGCAAGCCGATCAGAATATGACATCAAAGTTCCGCGAGAGCAATTCTAGAGCTGACAGCTAAGTATGTCCTCGCGGTAGTTTAATGTCATAAGTTAATCGATCTGCGCAGTCAATAACATATCTTGGGAACGAGTGACGAATTAAGCGCTCTGATTGGTCGGTTTGTTTCGATGACGTAGCTCTAGCTAACCTTATCATCTGTCATGCAATTGCGCGTTCACGTTAAAGTATTTGAGAAATGTGTTATCTTAGCATCGTTGTATCTCAAGCACTGTGTTCCACGTAGCAGTTAAACATGATGGTCCAGTTAAGTCTGTAAAAGCTTGTGAATAAGATTTCTGTCAAAAGTTTGAGTTACTTGAGTTACTTAAGTTTTTGCTGAACTTAAAAATAGTTATCTGAAAGGAAAGGGTTGCCTATCTCAGGGTAGGTTCATATAAAAAAAATTGTTCTAATCTTATTAAATAATTTTTTTTTAAATGTCTGCGTTAAATTGCTATGATATTATTGTAACTGTTATAGTATAATGAAACAGAAGAGCCAAAAATAGTAAGGGACTAATTCAATACTACTATTTCAATAGGCATATTGTTTAAAACATACCAGAATAAGAGCACAAGCTGCTGATAAAATGCCAGGAAAATATTTCTACAAATTCTAGGCAAAGGGTGACGACATTGAATATGATAAAATATAACAACTTTTAATATATTTGTAATTTTTGTCACAGCATAGCTTGTATTACAGCATTACTCGTATTATACACAATATTCCTTTCTTGGTAGAGTTAGCACTAGCTTGTTGAATTTGGTTTATTGACGGCCAAAATGTTTTTTAACGCCACATGTCACACTCTTATTGTGCCTGCAGTCTACCTGTCACATCCCATGCCCCAGTAAGTCTACTCATCACACTCTTAGGGTGGGTTTCCCCAACAAGGACTAAAATAAGCAGAGTTTAGAGCTAATCTAGAGTTTGTTGACCTCAGTTTAATTTTAATTTGAGTTGTGTTGCACCACTTACCCAGTCAACATTGATATGTGGGCCCCACGTGGAGCTAGATGGAGCTGTGCTAAAGGGAATGTCAACAAAACAGTCAGATAAAGTCAAACTTTATTAAGCATTCTGACAACTCTGTTCACTCCCATGGTAAAGTTGTTTAAACGTTAATGTGCATATTAACAATCTCTCACAGCCTTGCTCAAAACGTGGAGGGGAACTTTTTCCTAATTCAGTAAGCACGTAGTAAAAGAAAGCACAGTATCAACTGTGTTTACTGACTATGATAGCCGTAATGCTGCAAGCGCTGCATCTTTTCATATTGAAAAATTTTGACAGCGCTACTTGATCCATATATAAAGGCGCTGCGGATTATAAGGTGCACTGACGTTTTTTGAGAAAATTAAAGGCTTTTTAAGTGTGCATTATAGTGCGGAAAAAACGGTAACATGCGCAATATACACTCACCGGCCACTTTATTAGGTACACCGGTCCAACTGCTCCTTCACGCAAATTTCTTATCAGCCAATCACATGGCAGCAACTCAGTGCATTTAGGCATGTAGACATGGTCAAGACGATCTGCTGAAGTTCAAACCGAGCGTCAGAATGGGGAATAAAGGTGATTTAAGTGACTTTGAACATGGCATGGTTGTTTGTGCCAGATGGGCCGGTCTGAGTATTTCAGAAACTACTGATCTACTGGGATTTTCACGCGCAACCATCTCTAGGGTTTACAGAGAATGGTCAGAAAAAGAAAAAATATCCAGTGAGCGGCAGTTCTGTGGGCGAAAATGCCTTGTTGATGCTAGAGGTCAGAGGAGAATGGGCTGACTGATTCAAGCTGATAGAAGAGCAACTTTGATTAAAATAACCACTCGTTTCAACCGAGGTATGCAGCAAAGCATTTGTGAAGCCACAACATGCACAACCTTGAGGCAGATGGGCTACAACAGCAGAAGACCCCACCGGGTAACACTCATCGCCACTACAAAGAGGAAAAACAGGCTACAATTTGCACGAGCTCACCAAAATTGGACAGTTGAAGACTGGAAAAATGTTGCCTGGTCTGATGTGTCTTGATTTCTGTTGAGACTTTCGGATGTTAGGGTCAGAATTTGACGTCAACAACATGAAAGCATGGATCCATCCTGCCTTGTATCAATGGTTCAGGCTGGTGATGGTGGTGTAATGGTTTCTTGGCACACTTTGGACCCATTAGTACAAATTGAGCATTGTGTCAACGGCACAGCCTACCTGAGTATTGTATTGGATAATCCGGCATGTCATAAAACGTGAATCATCTCAGACTGGTTTATTGAACATGACAATGAGTTCACTGTACTCAAATGGCCTCCACAGTCACCAGATCTCAACCCAATAGAGTATTTTTGGGATGTGGTGAAACAGGAGATTCGCATCATGGATGTGCCACCACAAATCTGCAGCAACTGCGTGATGCTATCCTATCAATATGGACCAAAATCTCTGAGGAATGTTTCCAGTGCCTTGCTGAATCTATGCCACGAAGGATTAAGGCAGTTCTGAAGGCAAAAGGGGGTCCAACCCGTTACCAGAAAAGTGTACATAATAAGGTGGCCGGTGAGTGTATGTGGGTCCCATAGGTGTGCCCATGTAGGTTTGCCCGTGCCTTCTTGGCACCTATGTGGGAAAAAATGTCATGCTTGAAATACATCTTTATACATTTAAAATCTTGAAATAATAACTTTTGGTTGATTGTCACTTTTCTACAAAGAGCAAATAATATAACAGATATGATTTGATCAGTATACCCTTTTAAAATAAAAAGGCATTATTTTTGACATTTAATATTACATATTTTAACATTGTGATATTTATAATGTTCACCTGCCTATGAATTTATCAAATATAAATTGTATTTCAATTTGCACAACTAGGAATTCAAATTCATGTGGGCTAACCCAGGTGGGACCATATATATATGAAGCCTATATTGGGCCCACATGGGCCCCAACTTGCAATGTTGGCTGCGTTTTCATTTTTAGGTGAATTATCCCTTTAAAAGTTGTTAAACGGTGCATTTTACAAAAAAGTTGTGGACATGCAATCCAGACAAAATACACCAGCCACATGAATTCTTGGAGCTCAAATGTTGTTAAACCGTTTAATTCACAACAAAGTTGTGCTGTGTAATCCAGACACGAAGTCCACATCAGGTGTGTCACACAGCAAGCATGTACTGGCATGGGCAAATCGGCTAAATTCATTAAATAAACCATTATATAAACCACTTGTATAGTTGTTTTGATTAAAGGGAGCCGGTTTGCATGGGACGTATCAGCGGATGCTTGTGTTCACTTGGAGGGGTGTAAATAAATAAACAAATAAACTGATAAATACCCAGCTTTTGTCCTTCAGAAATGCAAGCAAATGTATTGGACATTTTGCTTTGTTGACGTTTTTCTGTTAAAAGAAGCAGCCATGGTGACAAAGAATCTTCATGATATCATCAGAGAGAAGCTAAAGCAGATTCTTCTTCGTGACGTCATCAGAGACAAGCTGAAACTGTAAAATGTGTATTCGAAGGGGGGCTGCACGCTTTTGTCTCTTAAGTTTAATTTGTCAACTGATTGGATTTGATCCGTTGCTGTGCAATGAATTTCGTAACCAAACCGTGAGCCCTATTCATTTTCATAGTATTCTTTTTCCCTACTGTGGAAGTGAATGGGGCTCATAAACAGTTTGGTTACAAACATTCCTCAAAATATCTTCCTTCGTGTTCATCAGAACAAAGAGATTGATATAGGGCCCTATCTTGCACCCAGCGCAATTGACTTTGTCAGTGACGCATGTATCATTCGTATTTTGCGCCGGCGCACAGCGGGGTTTTTCCCTCCACAGATGCACGTCAGCAAACTAGGGAATGAACTTGCGCTCCCTGGGCGGTTCAGCGCAAAAAGGAGGCGTGTTGCGGCGCAAACCATCTCTTATGCTATTTTGCAGTTTCAAAAAACAATTGCGCTACTAACCAAAAAAAACTAGTCTAAAGTCAGTGGCGCGTTGCGCGTGGTTCATTATGCTATTTTAAGGGCGCATGCTTGACCATAATGTATAGCGTGCACAACGCGCATACACTTTGCTTATCTAATCTACACAGATGCAACAGTTATTTTTGCAAATCATAAATTGTTACACTTAAAAATATTAATACACGAGATAAGGGGAATCATAGTGGTGAGCATTGTGGTGATAGTTTTTATTTATTCTCATGCAAATAACGATTAAAATATTTTCATAACTTTGTTGTGTGGCTGTATTACGTTTATTTTATGTAAATAATAGTTAAAATGTTTTCATAAGAAACCTTAATGTATATGAACTTGATTTGTAAGAGTACTTTGGGGTTGGACCTTGCTTGCGTTTCTTGGGTCCGATTTCAAAGCCCCCAAACCCTTTCAGCGGTGGAGGTGGACGCAGCGATGTCCTCTGCTGGCGTCAAGTCCTGAGGCAGATCCACCTCCCGTTACACGGCGTGCCCGATTTATGCTGGCAAGCGTGGGATTCCCCCGTACAAGGACGTCGGTCTCCTCGGCTGTGAACCGCTCCTGGCGTGCGCCTGGTAAATCCGTCATAATAATAGCAACCCGCCATGGAACTTGCGCCCTTGCGTTTAAAGGGAATGTTGGCTAGCGTTCTGATTGGTTTATTTGACGTTACGCCCAAACCACACCTATGAATAATGAACCTACTTCAGACCAACCCCTTATTGATTTGCGCCCGGCGCAAGAGTTATTTCTCACGCCGGGAAAATAGCAACAGCGCCCAAGATCCGCCCACAAACTCACTTGCGCGTTGCGCTTCGCACTTGCGTTTCAGATCGTTAAAATAGAGCCCATAGTGCGTAAATGATGACAGACTTTTCATTTTTAGTTGAATTATCTCTTTAAACATTGTTAAACGGTACAAATCACAACAAAGTTGTGGTCGTGCAATCCAGACAAAATAAACCAGTCACATGAATTCTGGGAGCTCAAATGTTGTTAAACCATTTAACTCACAACAAAGTTGTGTAGTGTAATCCAGGCAAAATAAAGCAGTTTACATTACTTGTGGGAACTTAATTGTTGTTAAACAGTGTAATTCACAACAAAGTTGTGTTGTGTAATCCAGACACGAAGTCCACATCAGGTGTGTTAAACTGCAAGCATGTACTGTCATGGGCAAACCGGCTAAATTCATTAAATAAACACATCGGGTTACGTATGTAGAAGGGAACGAGAAGGGAACGAGAAGGGAACGAGACGTTGCTTCAAAGCTGAAGCTATAAGGAAGGCCTACAGCGTGACTGACGTCATAAACGGAAGCCAGAGAGAATAAATACAGGGAACGTTATACACAATCTGCTAGACTACAAGTGACTGTCTGTGTGTAGAAAGCACAACTGAGACCAAAGCACACTATCCTCAGGAGTAGAGTTGAGAACCAACTCAAAAGTGTACAAAAGTGAGCGTTGAGGACCTGCCTGCTGCATCACAGACATCCTGGATCAAGGCCCCTGACCACAGGGCCTTAGATGCTGCCATACCTTGAGTTAAATGCACTCTGATAGTTAAAGGAGAGGGCCATCAAGAGGCTTCATAAGCACATGGGATAGCTTTGACTATCCATCTGCTTAAAGTGCATGCACTGGGCATAGCAAAATAAGTGCCCTCTGGCTAAAATGTGGAGGGCGAAAGCCTGCAATGTTATGGAGCGTGGAATATTATTCCGAACCTTATGCATGTAACACAGCCTAGGGTGTAGAAAGCCTTCACCATGCCTGGAGAGAACTTGAAGGCAGGTGTGTGAAAGCGAGAGAGCCACTAAATCTCCTACCTTCTTAAGGGAGATAATAGCTAGGAGAACTATAGTTTTCGGAGTAAGAAACTTTCTAAGATGGTATCCAATGGCTCAAATGGTGTCCCTAATAAGTCCTTCAGGACCACATAGAGATCCCACACAGGCATCCTAGAATGACTCGCAAGCCTCAGCCTCCGAGTGCCACACAGGAAATGCATAAAAAGATGGTCTCTACTTAATGAGGGACCGACCACTAAGGTATAAAAGGCAGATATAATTGCCACATAAGCCTTAATGGTCAAAGGAGACACCCCTTGTTGCGAACTGCTCCTATAAAAACTCCAGGGGCCTCATTTATCAAGCGCGCGTACGCACAGAAGTGTGCGTAAAGTGTGCGTAGGAACAGTTTTACGCAAAGTGTGGAATTTATCAAATTGCACTTATACGTAGAAATGTGTGTAAATAAACGCACACCTCGGAGTATGCGTACGCAGAGCATCTAGTGGTAGAATAGCGATACTACACAGGACCGTCCATCCCCAGCCTTAAAAGAACACTTTGCCTATTTATTATCCACCCCCAGGTGTTAAAAATGATTACTGTTAATAGAGTAACTGCAAATCAGTATTGAAGTTAATTAATGAAATAAGTGTCTAACCCTATATAAGAAAGCTCCGTCAAATGCTTGACACAGTGGCTTATCTTGCATTATTAGAAGACTTGGCAAATCATCCATTCCGCCGGGAGCACGTTTTCAGAGATCGCGCCGATGATGCTGGTTATGCGGCTGTCCAAGGAAAGTTTTGTCATTGTCTGTCCTCCTATAGATTTCACGTCGATGTGCTGTGACGCGTTTTTTTTTTTTTTTGGCTGATAATTTAATGTCAAACCACTTTTTTATTTCTAGAAGTGTTCTCATACGCAAAGGAATTAAACTCACTTGTAACATGTTCCCATGCAGATTTTTTTTCTTTTGTTAGTCATTCCTCCCGTACTAAGTGAACCAAACAGATGTGTTATTAACCTCATCCACCAGTAACTCAATTTCTGTGTCTATAAAGGTCCTCTATTTCGCTCTCTTTGCCATTATTGCGATGAGGGAAAAAGCACAACCACGTGACTTATAACGGGAGATGTTGTCACCATATATGGTTCATTGGAGGCGTTTTGGAATGCAAATAACCATGAACGTGCACTAGCATGTTGCTTAAGAACAAGTGGTATTTATCATCAAGGATTACTTACTGATGTGCGTACGAACCACGTGCGCACGTTTGATAAATCCTGATTTTTTTGTACTTAGGCACATTCTAAATTTCATTCGTAGGTACAAATATAGAACATTTTCTACGGACTGTTGATAAATGAGGCCCCAGAACTGTACCATGGGGCAGTTAACTGGGTCATATAAGTGCTCTTGGCACCATTGTGGGATTTTAAGGTCATATGTTTTATTAACATTTTACTTAGAAGTGTTTTCAATAATCATTATAGTATGCTGTAGTAAAAGATTGTTTGTGTTTGTCTAAGAGAGTGGAAAGTTACTGAGAGGAAGCAGCTTGTGTGTGCAAAAGCTGCAAGGTCGTGGTTTCGGTTAGGATTAGCTAGGAATGTACAGCTGGTAATGGTCAAGATAAGAGCGAGGCCTGAGGGAGAAAATCAAACAGACATCCATGTTATTAACAAATGTTTTAATATTCACAGGATAAAATATGCAATGTATTTCTTACTTAATCAGTATTAATCATTGAATAATTGATGTAATAAATATAAGATGTTGTCTTTGATAAATGTGTATTAACTAGGGATGTGACGAGATCTCGTGCGACGAGATCTCGCGAGATTAAATGTGTATCGCGAGATTAAGTGTGTCTCGCGAGATTTCTTGTGTAGGTGAAATTCTGGCCGTTTCTCAAAAAAAAGGCTGCATCCTTCGGAGGTCGCATTTTTAAACTGCATTTACTTCATAAAGACTGTCTTTTTAGAGACTAACAATTATAAAGTTTACTAATAATTTAGTTAATCGCAAATTGTTGTAATATGCTCACGACTTGCGAATGTAATGCTCAGTTAATGATCTGAAATAAACCTTAATGACGTATGCAGCCTGCATATGCGACCTCCGGAGGAGGCAGTTGCAGGCGCCTTTTTTAAATGATATTCTATGGGCATGGAGCGTTTGCGCGCTGTTTATGCGCGCTGAGCGCCTTGCGGTTTTTGCCGGCGGCCGCAGCACGCGCCTTTGAAGGAACGCTGAGAGCGGAGAAGCGCCCGACGTCATTCGCGTCTTTCCATTGTCCACTCGAATGAGGGGAGATGCGGGCCTTACGTTGTGGTGAGGGAAGTTTACAGTTGCTTTGAAGAACCGGACTCCACTCGCTCACTCTCTCCTGCGTGTTTGTGCACCTCTCACCCTCAAACAAGGTCAGATCAAGCATCCTCTTTTTAAAGTTTCTGCTAATATGACAGTCAACAGCAAAAGAGCGCACGCTTCAATATTTGATTGACAAGACAGCTGACTAGGTGGTTGCCTAGCAATATTAAAAGCCGCGTCGACACGCACTGCTCTTTTTTTTTTTAAAGGCAGTGCGTCGCGCCTTGCGTTTCCAAGCGTTTAAAGCGTGGTTGGTATAATTAGCCTCTTACAGTGCATGCATTATATTCTGTCGTTTACTGCATTTGCTTTTTTGTTTGGGTTTCCAATAATGTTCGTTTGGGAGCTCGTATGAAGTCTGAGACGTGTTGTGTTTTTCTGTAGATCAGTGTCAGATGTGAAGTCTCAGCAGATTAAACCATCACAGAGTTTACATGATTTAATGTCTGCATGTTCATTTCTATTGGAAAGAAATTGACGTATATTAAATATTCAAATGGATTTAAACATTGTTTGGCTAAAAAATAAGCGTTTTTTTCCGTCTAAAGTGAAAGTGAAAGTGAAGATAGCATCCGAGACGAGTCTACTATCGCCCCCTGCAGGCATTTGTTATAATATATACATAATGCTATTTATTTTTAGACCACAAATGTAATGTGTTTGTTAATGTAATGTTGTTTAATGTAACTTGGTTTTAATACTTTATTTGAACCAATTATTATTGCATCTTCGTTATTATGTAATTTTAAAGGCTACTGCTCACTTGGGTCTATTTTTATTACCCAAAAATAACAAATTACTTCATTATCAGTTAGTAAAATAATTGTTAGGGGCAGTCCTTGATTAGTTAAAACATTTAAAAATAACATGATTTCAGTTTCTTATTCATTTATTTTATCATCGAGGGTTTCTTAAAAAGTGTAAAAATATCGTCTCGTCTCGTTCTCGTGAACCCAATCTCGTGTCTCGTCTCGTCTCGTGGATTAAGTGTCTCGTCACACCCCTAGTATTAACCAATTAAATAAAGGTTGCATACAGAATAACCTAATGGGGGCATGGCAGCTCAACCTTGAAGAACAGAATCTCCTGTGCTTGTTCTTTGTGTGTGTGTGTCATTTCTTCCCTAACAGATAGAAACTGGGTGGGGTAATGGAGTCAGATAAACAGAAAGACCAGTTGGAGAGGAGATTTTCTGAAGAAAGATCGACGTCACATATTTTATAAATATGCATGTTACTTCCTGAGCTGGTTGTTCGCTGCTTGCCGAGTGTGGCCTTGAGACGACCCAGCATTCTGTAAAACTTTTTCATATCTGATCAATAAATATTTGAACTTAGATATTTGTATTTTGTGCCTTTCCTCTAAATTATGAACATGCAATGGACGCCTTAAAGTCCAACACCATGTAATAAAAGTCTTTCTTTAAATGTGTATAATTTCCTGGTTTAGTCTAAATGGTTTAGTAAAAACAACCCTTTTAGTGAAAGTAGGTCTTTTCATGGTTTGGGCTAGAGTGGGGGTGCTTTTCACAAGAGGTTAACCTCTTGAAAAGCACCCCCATTCTGGCCTGAAACCATGAAAATACCTACTTTCACTAAAAGGGCTGTTTTTACTAAACCATTTATAGTATAAGCATAACTGTGGTATCATTAGATAGAAGACACTTTGAGCTTCGTTTTCCATGTTTCAAAATTATTTTAAGATTAAAAAAAAAAAAGTTAGAGAGGCTGAAGTACATTGTAATAAAATTTTTTTTGCATAACATCTTTTTTAACACTAAAAATCTTAATGATAAATATATGTGTGAAACCTATAAATGCAATGAGGCCAAAGCCACAAGTCTAAAGAAGTTATATTTCACGTTTGAAGTCAATAGACCCAAAAATGAGGTTCTTGCAAGAGTTTTTGTAAGACTAGTGCCTTTTCTAAGTGCCAGTCAGCCACAAAATAAAAGTCTTTTGTTTACATGCATACACGTTCGTTCTTTTTATTGTTTATCCTTATATAAGCGTATAAAATGCCGTATCCACACCAGGAAATAAAGCTTCACACAAAGATCGTTGAATTCGTGTTCTAATTGGCTACACGTTCTGTCTATCAATATTTTCCATGAAGTCATTGGAGGAACGCGCGAGTCAGATGACGTCACGATATTAGACAGCGCTGTTTGGATATTATGTATTATACTCCCGCCTACTTGTACAATCAAGTTCGAGCGCTGGTTTTGAACGCGAGTGTGCTCTCATATACAAGTGTTACGATGTAAATAGTCCTCAGATTGTATATTATAATCTATTACAAGACGTGCATCTGAAATCTGATGTAAACAATGGAAAATATATCCATATTTCACGGATTATATGCATTTGTGGACAAAACTGGTCATTGGATGTACTTTGTTGGAGAGTTTTTATGGGTTATTCACACATCTGAAACAGACTGGATTCGATTCGCGTTCCTTATACCAGCACAAAGGTAAGGAGTCAGTTTATATTATGCATGTTGTTATCTGGACTTCTGTAATAAAATACTATATTTATGATACTAGAGCAATTTTATCTCAAAACGGACACCATACACTGACGCTAAACCCTTAGACCTTTTAAACGATGTATAGTAGTGTTATTATTATTGTTGTTTGTACACAGTAGGCTATTTATATATTGTTAGCAGCATTAAAAAAAACTGACGTCCTTCCGTCCGCGAGCTAGTGCGCGTCGAGAGGTTAAAGAATGGATTCTATACGAGCAGGAGACAACCGTGCCTGAAGTCGTTGAAATCCATACTATGCCCAGAAAAGAGGTCCTCTGTGCTGGAGAAGCACACTTTCCCTGGCGTTTAGCTGATAGGACATTTTTGTCCCTTTGGCCTTCCATAACCAATCCCCAGCCTGAAAGAGATGCGTCCATCCTTAATGTCATGCGACAACAGACTGCACCTAACCTTTAGACGGAAACCCGCCATTTTTCCATATTCTTAGGGCACGAAGACATGCGTGTGTAACCCTGAACATGGTGAAAAGGCCAACATCTCGATGTTGTGCTGCCATCTGTGCTGACTGGGCTAATATTAGCCAATCATCAATATAAATAGTATGCATATGCCCTAAAGATGCAATGGCAACAGGGCAGCATTTACACATTTTGTAAATGTGTGAAGGGATAGAGCTAGGCCGAAGGGAAGGCAGATATTGGTATGCCATGCCCCCAAAGGCAAACCTGAGATTCTGTGAGCAGGAAAAATCTATTGACACAAACCAGTCCTCGGATCTGATTTGTGACATAATGTGAGTGACTGTCAACATTATGAACCATAATTTTGTGACGGTTCTGTAAAGCCTTTGAATAGAAGAGATTCCAATTCCTGCTCTAAAATTAGGGATGTCGCCTACATTTTTTGTGCATAACGGTCATTGAGATATGTTTGAAATGTTTTCCCATGCTATTATATTTTTTTACCAAGGGAACCAGATTTACTGTGCTCTGTACTACGAGAGGCAGAGTGTTCACAGTTAATACAGGAGGGCACTGAGAGGTGTGGGAACCCATAAATGGCGGATAAATCCTGCAATCCCCAGGAGGACATGCCATTGATAGGGCTTTACACACAAACATATATATTTGACAATGTTGGAGGCTTTAGGTATGAAGCCACTCTGGCAACACAAAAAAACCTCTCTAAATATATTATGTTTAAAAGCTAGCTGAAGTGCTTGTGTAAAACATGGGCTGCAGGGGCGTAACTATCGGTAAGCAGGGTAAGCGGTGCTTACGGGCCCGGACCAATCAGGAGCCCGCCCGATTGGAAGAATTCGATTGACAGTCTGCGGGCCCTATCACATATTCGTAACCATCCGCTGTTCCCAGGCTTTCTCATGGGTTTTCAATAGGCTTGTTCGACTTCATGCAGTGCCACAAGAACCGGCAGCCGGATAAAGTCAAAGTTCCGCGAGAGCGATTTAAAAGCAAACTCCTCCGTATGGTTTCGCAAATCACTCTCGCGGCAGTTTGACGTCACCCGGCTGTCAATTCTTTAGGCGCATGAAGTTGAACAAGCCATCGCCCAATGAAATCACCGCTAGCGATAGAGCCCAACCAATCACAGCCCAGAGTTTCTGTGCACGTTTGAAATCGGCTGGATTGTATCTTTTGGTTTTTTAGCACAAACAAGGAACGATAACGCTTTAAATACCCAAACACTACACAAGATGCCTAAAGCAAAGCACAAAGTGCAGCAGTAAGTAAACACATGATTTTAAACGGTATGGATTGATCCTGCGTATGTAATGATGTCACCAGCAGTGTTTTTTCATATGTTATGGTGCGCTGTCACCAGTGTTATGTTTTTGTTGTGGTGCACGTAGGCTATTTCTGATTTTGTCAGTCATCTAATGTCTCTATGATCCTGTCCTGTCCTATTCATTGTAGCCTGCATGTGGACATTGCTTCATCACGTGCTGTAGTAAAGGGCCCGCCTTGATAATCCTGCTTAGGGGCCCGGTGTTGGCTCGTTACGCTGCTGATGGGGTGAGAATGTAGCCTGGCTCCGCCCTCCTACGTGCTTCCGCTTAATTTTTATTTTGCTTCAGCAGTACGTCTGGGACTGCTCTGTAGAGTTTCGTTTTCTCCTGCAAAAATCTGCAGGTCCCATCAGCGAACAGAGGGGGGTGGCTAAAAATGATGACGTTGAGGTCGTGCATCAGTTTGAGTTGTAGTTCAGTAATGGCAGCGGAGAAAGACGTGAGAAAAGCTATTCGGTCCGTTGTTGCAAAGCTGCCGAATATACAGAAGTTAAAGCCAGAGCAAGAACCAGGTTTGCTAAGTTTTGTTGGTCTGATTATTCGTACTTGTTGTTTCCGGCTGGTTTAGGCGCATGATATACGTCACGACCACACGTTTGCGACTGCACTGTAAAAAAATAATTCAGTGGCTTTGTAAATATCACTAAAATAAATTATTAAAATAACTTAATAAAATCTCTTTATGTCACTAAGTTGATTTTTTGAGTTAGACAAACCAAAATAAAGGACTAAAAAATAAACACATATTTGTGTGTAAAATGTACAGATATTATTTAGTTGTATACATCAAATAAAAAAAGTATTTAACTAACAGATTATTTCTAATAGATATCCTTAATATTTGTTGTAAATTTGAATCAATATATTTGAGAATGTCACACTTATATATTTTAGTTTTCAAAACTGTAATAATTGCTCATTTCAAGTTAACATAGGTATTTAACATCAACAAAAAATAGTAAATTTCATGCATAACTTTAACTATGATTTATTCAATATTTTTGGTGAAACATTATTAGATTGTATTATTTGAGTAAATGTAGGCAAAAAAATGTATTAAATCAGATGTAAATTTAAAAATCACAAAGCCAACGGTTTTTTAATCAGCAGCAGAAGAAACAGCGCCTCTTGCAGGAAGACAAACAACCTCAAAACTCCTCAAAAATCCTGGTAAGTGTTGAGTTTATTAATATTTACACTTTTTTTAATGAAATATTTGATGTGTCCTTGCGTAAACAACTTGAGGTGTATTTATCTGAATACTTTCGGAGCCATCCCTGCTGAAAAAAACAGCATACCAGCAAGACCAGCATATGTTGTGTTTTGGTGCTGGTTTGCTAGTGAACAGCTAAACCAGCATCAAACCAGCATCAGCACCAGCATTAGCACCATCTAAACCAGCACCAAACCAGCATTAGCACCAGCTAAACCAGCATTAGCACCAGCATCCCATGCTGGTCATACCAGCATATGTTGTGTTTTGGTGCTGGTATGCTGTGACCACCAGCTAAACCAGCATAGACCAGCATAATTCCCATGCTGGTTTGATGCTGGTTTTTTCAGCAGGGATACCGTAAACTGGGTACAATAACAGCTTTCTGTGCACATACTGCTAGATTAATCATTAATATTTTACGTATTTATTCAGGTCACCAAGGTATTAATACAGCTGTGCTACTTGAAATGTGTGTAAAATAATCATTTCTGATCGTTTTATTACTGCATAATGTGGTTGTGTAGACAAACACGTGTAAAGCTGTAGTGGCAGATAGTCAGGCGATCCGAAATCCGGTCCTCAGTTTCGCTTCACCCGGACTTATTAGACCTTTCATATGGAAGCGGAATAACACAACAGAGCTTTACAGAGCTCACACGCTTATATACATTTATATTAATTATCTCTTGACTCCATATGCCTATGCTTTATTTTCCTTTTTTGTGTTAAGGGTCTCGCACACCGGTGGAGATGCGCTGCGTCTCGTGTATGTAGGACAACTCACAGTTTCTGACACCGCACCGGACGTTCGCATTAAAAAGCGCGAGTTTAGTCAGACAAAGTTTACTTCCAGATATAAAATATGCATTCGTAGCCTTTGTAAATCGTTACAGATTTGAGACAAATGTGTTATTTTAATGTTAAACTAAGTGGCGCTCTGTGGCAGCGTCCAGAGTCACAGCGGACAGCCGTTTAAATAAAATATCTTTGTTGCAGGTACAAGTGCTGGTGGTCCACCTGTCTGGGTTCAAGAGGTGTTTATTCTGCATGCTTTGAATTTGAAAGACCTCTCAGAGTTTATTCAGCTGATTTTTTTTTAACATGTACAATGTTTGCCATTTTCAATAAAATAACGTGTACAAATTGCTTTGTTTATCATTGATAATTGATGGTTATGTATGAAATAAATTTATAACATTAAGTAAATAAAAATAATTTATTTTAGTTTAATAATATTCACAAAATTTTCAGCTAAATCTAAGTAACATTTTTAATGATATCAACTCAATTTTTTAGTAGACTTCACTGGGATTTTTTATTTATTTGCTTTTATATTTTTGATTCCATCTACTCAATTTAATTTGTGATAGGAAATTAATGTAATTACTGAAATCTAATCGATTTCATAGCTTTCAAATTTACTAAATTTTTTTAAGTCTAAAAATGCTTCACCAAAAATATTGAGTAGATAATAGTAATAGTTTTTACAGTGTGCATATGGCAGATCCTTAGTGACTCTGCGCAGATCCAATAGTTTTAAACTTCAACAGAGGACCCCCCTTAATGGAAGTAACGCTTTGCAATGGAGCGTGGCCAGACTCTCTGTACAAATGAAATGAATGTACGAGAGTCTGGTTGGACCAGGCTAGTGAGAATGATCTTTCAATGACTTGCATAATAAGAATGGGGATCAGGAAAGAAATTAAGCCTCTGGTGTTGAGATTGCACTAATTTTTTTAAGAAATCTCTCATCTAACTTGTTGGATGATATAGTTTCTTTCTTATCAGCTGGTTCATACAAAATTTTTTTTTTTTAGGCCATTCGGATTAAACTTCGACACATGCAGTTCATATACTGAGCTTGATTAAATCATCATATGGCATGGGGAACATACCATATGATGATCCTCACTACCCTGTACTCAAATATATCAACCCCCTCAGAGGAAGATTACACGAGATTGCGTCCCTCTGGCTGAGGGGAAATAACTGTAGCGCAGACTTCCACACCCAGAGGAGGTTACAATGATGCATTTTGAAAGGTTAGTTATCATAATAAACACATGCCGCGCTGTGCCCTTAAGAGCGGCGTGAGCGTGCTCAGCTCCTAAACGTGCCGTCTTAACTTTCTAATTTCACAGTTGCTTTCATTATCAGCCACACAGTTAAATTATTCAGTCACACAATTTAAGCTATTCAAAAACTCTTGATACACATACACATACCCTGCTGAAAAAACCAACATCAAACCAGCATGGACCAGCATAGGAATTATGCTGGTTTAGCTGGTGGTCACCAGCATACCAGCACCAAAACACAACATATGCTGGTCTGGCTGGTATAACTAGCATGGGATGCTGGTGCTAATGGTGGTTTGGTGCTAGTTTAGCTGGTGCTAATGCTGGTTTGGTGCTGGTTTAGCTAGTGCTAATGCTGCTGCTGGTTTAGCTGGTGTTCACTAGCAAACCAGCACCAAAACACAACATAAGCTGGTCTTGCTGGTATTCTGTTTTTTTCAGCAGGGTAGATAGCCGCTGGGGCGAAAAAAGATAAAGTGGGTGTTCCTTTCCACCATATTTATGCTCTCTGGCTATGAAGTCATGCCCAACAATTGATCGAATTTGATTTACATACTCAGACACCGTCACGCTGCGGGCGTTCCCCATAGTGTCAGCTCTGACGCAGTGTTAAAGTTCCCTCGAAAAGGGAACAATATGGTACAGTTGTTTTGATTAAAGGAAGCTGGTTTGCATGGGACGTATCAGTGGACACTTGTGTTCACTTAGAGGGGTGTAAATAAATAAGCAAACAAACAAATACCCAGCTTTTGTCCTTCTGAATTGCAAGCAAATGTATCGGACATTTCGCTTTGTTGACTTTACAGGTTTGTAACAACATGAGAGTGAGTAAATGATGACAGACTTTTCATTTTTAGCTGAATTATCCCTTTAAACGTTGCTAAACGGTGCATTTCACAACAAAGTTGTGGTCGTGCAATCCAGACAAAATAAACCAGCCACATGAATTCTGGGAACTCAATTGTTGTTAAGCCGTTTAATTCACAACATATGGTAGAGAAATGTTGAGTGGTATCTTAAAGATTAGTATAAATGTTTTATATTGTATCATTTTAATGTGTTTTATGGTTAAGGTCTAAATTAATTACACTGTAAAAAACATATTGTGAAATTCACAGTAATTAACTGGCAGCAATTGACAAGTAACTTACTTTAGAAAAAGCACAGTAAGTTACTTGTCAATTGCTGCCAGTTAACTACTGTGTTTTTTTTCTATAGTAAGTTACTTGTCAATTGCTGCCAGTTAACTACTGTGTTATTTTCTATAGTAAGTTACTTGTCAATTGCTGCCAGTTAACTACTGTGATTTTTCCGTACTGTAAGTTACTTGTCAATGGCTGCCAGTTAACTACTGTGATTTTTCCGTACAGTAAGTTACTTGTCAATGGCTGCCAGTTAAATACTGTGATTTCTTTTCCACAGTAAGTTACTTGTCAATGGCTGCCAGTTAACTACTGTGATTTCTTTTCTACAGTAAATTACTATTGTCAATGGCTGCCAGGTAACTACTGTGATTTTTTCCACAGTAATTTACTGGCAGTCATTGACAAGTAACTAAGCAGAGATTATATATTTTTAATATATAGTTCATTGTGGTTTTCCCTACAGCATTTGATTGGTTAGTTATTTTCTGTAAACATTCATCAATGTTAAAATAAAGTTGTAATGGCCAGCCTTAAAGGTTGAGTTACAATTATTTAAAAACTCGAGACTGTTAAACAAAGGAAATACAAAAAACAAATCTAAAACAATATAAAAGTCCAAGCGTGTTAAAAGTCCAAATGTGCAAAGTTTCCACTGTGTATATAAAATCCAAGAAAGTGATATCCAAAGTCCATAAAACATAACTGGACAGGTAATCCCAAATACACAAACTCCACACACCAGCAACCGCTTGTTTTAGCTATAGCGTCAGCTAACCGTGTGCTCCTGCTCCTTCCTTTTATACAAAGTTCCATATCATGTGCCCCTCACATGACAGGCAGACGAGGCAAAATAAAAGACATACACACATAAAATAGCAAAAGGATAAAATGGCTAAGAAAACATGTAAAACTAATTTAAACTCAAATATACACAAGTCACAATATAATGAGTGGTAAAACATGTATCTTGTTTGATCATGTCACAACGTTAATGATCTAATTTAAATATGCTAAATTACAAAACAATACAATACGTTTTCTGATTTGAGGGAAAATGCTACTGTTTCACAGATATGTACTAAATTGAAAATTTTTTTTTACAGTGAAATACATTCAATAAATGCATGCTAACATTTGTAAAATAACATTTTAATTTGGATGAAAAAGTATGAATTCCCAAGAAATATATCTTAAAACATCTTAAACTTTTGTTACAATCTAAAAATAACTAAATATAATTCAGATTTGTAGATATACAGGACAATCTGTAAATAAAACAAAATAATTAATTATCAATCAAAAGTACACTACAAGTAAACTGTAAGTTTCCTCCAATTCTTATTAAACACAATATTACTATCAAGTATAATATCTGAAATGCAAAACAAATTTATGTCTACAATATTTTCACTCCAAAATAAATAGTTCTAGTGCACAACACAGCCATTGATTCTAAAAATGATTCTAAATTCAGAATCCTAATTTTACAGTGTATAAGTAACATTAAAATATGCCCAAAAAGGTCAGTGAAACCATACCACAACAGACAATGTTAAGAGATTGAAAAGCTATATTTTCATTTAAATTGCTAGTAATCTACTGGATCCTACAGTATGAATAAACATATTTACAAGATTTACTAAAAGTTAGAATTTATGTTTTAATTCTATTCAACATGCTTAAACACATTATTGTTTAATTTACATTAAACGTGCCTGTATTGACATTTAAGTACGAAATAATATCAGCTTTGAGTGGACTACTTATCAGATGTTTAAGTGAATCACCAAAACATGACTCCAAACAATGGACCTTTTCCTATAGATTATGTATCATATATGTGAACAAAGTTATTTATTACGTTATTTATACACATTTCACTTTGATGAAACAATGTGCAATTTTATTTTCTGTGTGCAGGTTTAGCCACTGGTAAAACTCTAATGGGCATGACTGCTCTCCATTTACAGGGCTTATGTGTTTTTATGTCTCACCAGCATATGGCAAAGATGATTTCAGTGTAATACTGTTTAAAGTATCTATTAGCCTACCATGTGTATGTTCTCTAAAATTAGATATTTAAGATTGTTTTCCATAAATTAAGGACATAAACACTTATGTTAAGTTCGTACAAGAAAAATATTTTCTTACATAATATCGCCAACAACACTCTTAGGTGGCTAAACAGATCCTATCTAAGCCATCATCTGTGTCCATATTTCAGTTTATTGTTAAAACAAGCTTTTGGCAGGCAGATAAAAAAAAACAGCTACAATCAACACTATTAAAACCGTACTTGTGTGTGGCACTTAAACTGACATACTGGGTGCATCCCAATTCAGGGGCTGTGGCCTTCCAAGGCCGTATCTGAAGGCAAATGACATCACCCGGCTGTCACAATTCGAAGGCTCCTTCATATAAATCTTACTGTGGCCTTTTCCCCACTGAAACCGAGTTAGGGCTGTAACGCTATAAAGCTTGTTCCATTAAAAAGATATGAAGGTATATTTGGTGCAAAACAACTCCACACCTGTGACAGTGGAATTTGTATTTGTAGAGATTATCCACACATGTGTATCAGTAAACTTGAAGTCGCAGAGGACGTGATGCAAACTTGTAGATTTTTTATCTTTTCCTCAAATACAACACAACAGTTACACATTCACAAATCCTTCAGTGCAGCTGCACAAATCCCATTTTACAAATCACAGATTAAGAAACTCACAAGTTCACATTTTTTGCTACAATTGATGCAGTAAATATGGTGCATAACCTACTTGAACGCCTGCATCAAATAATGTGAAGTCACACACAAATTTTGTACGTTTGCAAAATCAGTTTGTGCATCTGTGCGATGAGACTTGCATGTGTGTACAATTTATTTTTCCACAAATATTTTTTTATATTTTTTATATTTTCTAGCCCAAACACAAGTACATAAATACAACTGCTTGAATCTGCTGCTACGAGTTTCAAATACTCTTTTTCATGTGCTTTCTCTTCTGCACCAAATATCTCGAGATAAATGGTGCGAAAGTGATTTGTATACCTGTAGGCTTTGGCGAACACTGTTCAGCACTGCCCACCAGGTGGCGCCCCAGACACTCACTGAAGCAGAGTTTATTAATTACCACCAATGTTTCAGCAAGGTAAATCGCCTTTTTCAAGGTATTATTTTCACCAAGTGGAGAACAATATAAATGGGAGTGCTAATTATACACACATGAAGGTAATTACATACAATATTCCAATGATTCATTAGTAAACAAAATATAAGTTTCATAAATTTCAAACCATCAATATAAGTAGATTAAAAAATACAAGCAGCAAATACACACATAGGCCTACATTTAAATAAGATACCAAATGATGTAAGTCCCATTCATTTTTAATATCATAAAACAAATTATTTTATTTTTCAGACTAATTTTTAATTCAAACAGGAAGTGGGGCCATGGAAAGAACGTTTGTGATTTCTTTTGCAAAATAACCTTTTTTTGAAGAAAAATATGTGTATTTAAATCATGCTTTTTCTTCTAATATACTTATTTGGATGATTATTTCTGTCTTTTTGAATCGGGTTACTGAACAACTAAATTCTTTTTATTATTATATAAACAGTTGTTCTGATTTCTTAACATTTACTTTGGATGCTAACCCAAATCAAATCAGCTTTTTAGACTTGTGGATAGCTCGTAATTGTTTATATAGGGATCCGATTAAAAAACCTACAGCTCGTAATACACTATTGAGAGTGGATTCTTATTGTCGTGAGCAGGGCCGTACGCAGGATTTTATAAATACCGAGGTCCATATGTATTTTTCTAGGGCATGCACCCCAGGAAAAAAATTCTTATTTCTCTGCTCTACATATATGACTTCTAACACATCAGAAAAAAAAACAATCAAATAAATATAGATTTCAAACCATGTCAGTATGCGCAAGACTTGTGTTGTTTATTAGTAAGAAATTGAAATAATTATGTTACCATCCTGGGCACTGTCAGTTAAGTAAACATAGGCTAACTGAATATAGGATCAGTTTAGTGAATTAACCAAAGGCTATCAAGAATTTGTTTATTAAATTCATTCACAATATGCACACACTTATTATACACTTAATATGCTGAAATACAACATCAATATTGCAGTGGCAGAACTAGAATTTTATAAATGGGGTGGCCAAGGCTACTTTAGGGGGTCCATATCCCATGAAAGAAAACGATATGTAATTATTATAATACTTCACATTACCCCATATTAGATCAATATTCTTCTTGCCCTGAATTCATTACATGCATTATACTAACTGTAAGATACAAACATAATGCAAGGCTGAACTTGCATAATAAACCAATAATAAACCAACTTACTTCAAAGAGCAGAGCTCAGCATTAAGGATTGTTGGCAAAAAAAGATATTTATTTAAAATTAAATATGGATTAATCTTTTTTTACGAAGTTACAGTCAGGACCAATGAGTGATTTTCTCTTCTTTTGTTATTTAAGTAACTTTAATGACTTCAACAGGTACTGTTTTTTAGACTTTAAGACAGAATGTAATAAAATGTTTACATTCGGAAGACATATTAAGACATAATCAGTAGTTTACTATGATACTCACTAAAACAGTCCGGACCTCAATGGTGGGTACGGCCAAGGTCAAGAGTCCTGTCTGTGTCTGCCCTATTTCCCTCTTGTTCCTTTGTTTCCCCGCCCCCTTTTTTGTTGACATGGACATTAATTCATACTCCACCCACTGCCCATCTGTTTCCATAGAACTGCATTTTGTTGAACTTAATCATCCGATTACTTCATTAGTGTATATAGGAATTGAGAGGGAATTTCCATCTCGAAGGTGAGGTGAGTTTAACCAATTTTTACTTAGACAGAAGGCCTTTTAGGTAAATTAAATGTGAACATTGGCACACATGGTTTAAAAGTAGATTTTGATTTGGGTTGTTTTTATAGGTATTATGATATTAAAAATGAATGGGACTTACATCATTTGGTATCTTATTTAAAGTTAAAATGTGTGTATTTGCTGCTTGTATTTTTTAATCTACTTATATTGATGGTTTGAAATTTATGGAACTTATATTTTGTTTACTAATGAATCATTGGAATATTGTATGTAATTACCTTCATGTGTGTATAATTAGCACTCCCATTTATATTGTTCTCCACTTGGTGAAAATAATACCTTGATAAAGGCGATTTACTTTGCTGAAACATTGGTGGTAATTAATAAACTCTGCTTCAGTGAGTGTCTGGGGCGCCACCTGGTGGGCAGTGCTGAACAGTGCTCGCCAAAGCCTACAGGTATACAAATCACTTTCGCACCATTTATCTCGAGATATTTGGTGCAGAAGAGAGAGCACATGAAAAAGAGTATTTGAAACTCGTAGCAGCAGATTCAAGCAGTTGTATTTATGTACTTGTGTTTGGGCTGGAAAATATTAAAAAAAAAAAAAAATATTTGTGAAAAATAAATTGTACACACATGCAAGTCTCATCGCACAGATGCACAAACTGATTTTGCAAATGTACAAAATTTGTGTGTGACTTCACATTATTTGATGCAGGCGTTCAAGTAGGTTATGCACCATATTTACTGCATCAATTGTAGCAAAAAATGTGACCTTGTGAGTTTCTTAATCTGTGATTTGTAAAATGGGATTTGTGCAGCTGCACTGAAGGATTTGTGAATGTGTAACTGTTGTGTTGTATTTGAGGGAAAGAAAAAAAATCTACAAGTTTGCATCACGTCCTCTGCGACTTCAAGTTTACTGATACACATGTGTGGATAATCTCTACAAATACAAATTCCACTGTCACAGGTGTGCAGTTGTTTTGCACCAAATATACCTTCATAAAAAGACCTGCCTGATTATGCATCGCGGCATCGCAATTCAGTGTTTCATGCGCAGCTTGTGTGTGTACTATGGCGTTGTGGTCAGTAAGAAGTCCTTATCAATCTAACATCATTATGAGTCGGAGTCGTTTATAACGTGCATTTTAAAAAGCAACGCTCGTTAAACAAAATCATTCAAAATATTCTTTATTATCATGAAAATACCTGAAACTATTTGAAGAACAGCAATATAAATATTCCTGTAGACATTTCCTGGAACAGCGTTTGCAATGCTAGCCTACTTCTTCTGTGGCACAAAGGGAGTTTCTGCACGAGAGCGCCCCCTGGCTTTTGGATGTGGCGGCATTTCACCGTAAATCATGCAAATTCATTAATTGAGAAAACGAGCATTTGCACGATAAATGAAAGGGGTATAAACGGAGGTCGGAGCCAGCTGCAAATGGGTGGGTTAGCAGCAAGTGGGTGGAGCTTTAGCCGCAAGTGGGCTGTACAAACTTCCAGAGGATTCACCACCGTCCCATTTGAAGCATAAACTCCTCCTACTTGTACATTTCTGAAATCCCTCCTACATGCGGCATAAGCTCCTCCCACTTGCGGCATAAGGTCCTCCTACCTGCAGTCTCCGGGCTGCAGCGATATATACTTGGGATAAATCGTTACAGCCCTACCGAGGATCCATAGATGTATCCTTCACAACCTTGGCTATCCCAAAATTCAATATGAAGTCTGGGTATTTTGAAATAAACATTTAAAACTGTAGTTAAATAAAAGTGTATATTTTGCTAATAAAGGTCCTCGTGTCTGTTTTACTATTATAAATGATGTTTTAGTGATGTAAATTAATATTATTGCTGCAATGTTGTGTGTTGCGTTTTGCTTTTGTATATTTCTAAGGTTGGTGAATTTTACATACTGTTGGATAGTTTAATCTGCATCAATGTGTTATATTTTCTAAAGTAAAATAAAAAAAATCTGCCACCATATTTATTTTTAAAAGTCTGATCTCAGCTTTTGTGTCCCAGTGACAAGCGTAGTGGGCGGGAAAAGCAAGTGATGCCCCCGTAGGCTAGACCGTCTCATTTCATTTCACTTCGTGGCGTTTAAAGGCTGCTGCCTTCAAATATTGAGCCTTGCCTTCAAAGTCCGCTGCCTTAAAAGGATCCAGACCCTGAATTGGGATGCACCCTCAGTTTGTTCAAACTAAACCAGTGCTCACACAGCAGTCATAGGCCAGTTTACTGAATGACAGTCATATTAACCAATTATACTCAAAGCAACATGACGAGTCAGCCAATACAATTTGGTAACACTTTTTTTCGATAGTCCACTTTAGACATTTTACTAATTATAAGTAACTTTGCAACTACTTATTCTACCAATCTTTACCGTATTAGTAGACTGTCTGCTTAATATCTATTCACACTTTATTGTGATGATCCCTCAACAGACATTCAACTGACTATAAGTATCTTTGCAGGTGCATGTCAACTTATTCCACTTACCCTAACCTCTTCCCTAACCCTAACAGTCTACTAATACTCATAGTTGAAAAGTTATTTATAGTTGTATAAGTATTAAGTGTAACCTACAATTTATTTCAGTGTGGTAGCATATTAAATGGAATGTTGTGTGTACCATGTTGTAGACAAAACAATAATCATAGTGAACTTTCTCCTTTAAAGAAATAGAAAATAAATCTAATTTGTCATTACTAGCATAATACTTAAAATAATACAAAATCAAATATACTTTAAAATGTTTTCCCAACAAAGATTATTGAAGAAATAATTTTCTTCAATTTATTTTGTGTATCCTGAATAAGAAAATTGTTGTTGACTGGGCTTTAATACATTTATGAGTTTGCAGAATGTAAAATGTGCTGTAACACATCATGAAGTTTGATTTCAAAATAAAAGTCAATCGGGTTTAAATGTCAGGAGTTCCTGTCAGGATGAAAGTAACACTTGTTACTCTTCTCCCCCTGCCAATACTTTTGCATTATGTTGAAAATTTATATTTTATGTATATTGCGTATATTGTGTTCAAACTGTTAAATTTTTTTGTTTTTTTTCAACAATTCAAGTTTGTACTGTCAGGTTGCTTTAGAAACATTTGATGAAACCAAAATTTTACCGAAAATACATATAAACAAGATCATAGTCATGTTTATTTACTAAAAACAAGTGTAACACAAAAATCTATCTTGTTCTGTTCTGTTACTTTTGAGCCACCTGTGTGTTACTTTCGTCCCTGCTGACAGAGTCTAAGGCCATTTTGTTTCCAAAATTTCACCTGGAATTCATAGTCCACACTTGAGTTACTGATCACAGCAAAAATATATCTGTCTAAAACTTTATCTTTTAAAATTAAGTTTTTCTGAAAAATGCAACTTACGCCCCTGCTCACCACTACTGTGAGTCTCTACAGTACAATGTTGGTTACTGTGAGTCTCTACAGTGCATTGCTGGTTACTGTGAATCTTTGCAGGATATTTTATTCACTGTGACTTTCTACAGCACATACCTTTTTACTGTGATTTTTACAGTTTTAAAAGACTACTGTGATTTCACACTGAATGCACTGTAATCCACTGTGAACTTTATTACAGTTATTTGCTGAGCATGAACACAGTTAATTACTGTAGATTTCACAAGCATTTTTTACAGTGTATACACATATATACATATATATATATATATATCTTATATATATCTATATCATATATGGGATGTAAACGGTATGTAAATGGATAAGGAGATTTAACGGATTCCTTCGGTGGTCGTTGGTCAGGCATCGGCTGGGCATCAAGTTATAGGGCGGCCAGTAGATCAGTGACAGTTGAGCAGCTTCTCTGCGTCAGATGTAGACAGTATATGGCGTATTTTTGAGATATTTCTAAGATGGAAGAATGCTGTGCGGCAGACATTGGCCATATTACTATCGAAGGATAAGTTGCTGTCAAACATCACACCTAAGTTCCTAACCATGGAAGATGGCACCACAGTGCAGCCATCTATGTGCAACTTGTAATCTGACATATTATGTTTGTAGCGATTCAGTTCAATAATAAGTATCTCTGTCTTATTGGAGTTGAGCTTAAGAAAGTTATGTGCCATCCAGTCACTAACATCGCTAATGCAGTCTGTTAGCTTAGAAAATGTGTGTGTTTCGCTGGGATGTGAGGAGATGTAAAGCTGGGTATCATAGCAGTAAAACTTATGTTATGTTTCCTGATAATGTCTCCTATGGGTAACATATATAACAAGAACAGGATAGGACCTAGAACTGATCCCTGCGGTACACCGTATTGAACCAGGGAGTGATTTACTTAAACAAAGTGATAGCTATTGGTAAGATATGACCTAAACCAGGCTAACGCCGGACCACTGATACCAACATAGTTTTCTAGTCTATTGAGTAAGATTGTGTGATCTATTGTGTCGAAGGCTGCACTAAGGTCTAGTAATATAAGGATTGAGATTTCACCACGATCGGATGTTAATAGGAGGTTGTTTTTAACTCTAAGCAGCGCTGTCTCTGTGCTATGGTGGGGCCTGAATTCTGATTGGAACTTTTCATATGTACTATTATTTGTCAAGAATGTGCGTAACTGGCTTGTCACTACTTTTTCTAATATTTTAGAAAGAACAGGGCGATTTGAGATTGGTCTAAAGTTATTAAGCTCTCCCTGATCTGTGTTTTTTAATCAGTTTTTTTTTTGGCTCTGTTGAAATATAATTTGAAGTCATTGTTTTTGTTTTGTTAATTATTATCATATGTATCAGTTCAACTAAATATGAAAGAAACAGCAAGGTAATGGAAGCTATAAGCTGGAATGCATGCCTTTGTTTTCATAGGGCATATTGACCATTTGTTATCTACTCAAAGGGGGATGATCTGGGATGCGTTTACACAGACCCCATCCTGCCGTAATGGTTATCTGATCAAAGGGGGATGATCAGGAATGCGTTTACAGCTGTCCTTTCTTGCCTGACTGTAACCTCTCTTTCATGTTTATATTGTAATCTAAAGGCATTGTTTCCATCTGAAGGGACTGCCCCCTTCGAATGGCTTTAAATGTAATGCATGTATACCCAAAGTCAGACTTGGTTACTGCAGCTCCCCGGGCTCTATGCTCTGATTCCAAGAACGCTTTCTGCAATAAAGACTACTGCTCGAGGAAATCCAAGTCTCCTGGTCTTCGCTAAAAAAGTTTCCAACAGATGGTGCCGTGACCCGGATAGAGATTCTCATTTCACCAAATATCTACAAACATCACTCCAGACTGATTTTTCAGCTCAACTTTGATTTGGTGAGTGTCACTCTATCAAAAGAACCTCTACAGACCAGTACATGTGTTTAAGTGTTACCAAACAGCTGCAGGGTCCTGTTAACAAATGTTGGTTTACCCTCTGTTTAGGCAGGGAAGATTAGCATAACGTGCTAAAATTTGTGTTATCCTCTGGTTATCAGAGAAGAAATTTTGGTTATCCTCTGTTTAGGCAGAGAAGAATTTGGTTATCCTCTGCTTGGTCAGAGAAGAAGCTTGGTGTATCTTTTGTGTATCAGGGAAGAAGCATTTTGGTTATCTTCTGTTTAGCCAGATACGTTTGGTTTAACTGGTTTACCACAGATTGTTAAAAGAAATCCACTTTAAGGAAATAATGGTTAAAAGGCATCCTAGACTGATTCCCACAACTGAGAAAGGGGGACTTGCAACCCCTTTATGGTCAGACAATGAGTTTAGCTCAATCCTGAATAATCACATGGATTCTATTGTGTCAGAATCAGTTAGACAGAATCTAACACAGAAATTTGGTATTGATCCAGATAGGACGTGGACTCTTGAAGAGTGTAAGAAAGTTTTGGGGGCCTGTGTTAGAAAGAACAACGCAAAAGGCATTATCTACTGCTACAGAGAGTACAGTTTGGCTTTAGCTGCAAAGCAAACTGAGTGTATTGCAAAACTAGAGAAGAAAATTCAAGATTTGTATTCTCATGCCATATCTCCTAATGAGAAGATAGGCCATAACATGTCTTCACCAGAAGACAATCAGAAACAACATTCAGATGTCCATCCTGACTTACAGTCTGTTAGAGAGGAACACAGTGTTTGTGTTAATCACAGAAATAATACAATTGACAAAGCATGTGATTCAGTTAAGGTGTGTGGAGCAAGGAAAAAGGCTCAAAGTGAAAATGTTGGAACTGCATTTCCTTCAATGTCAGTAGTCCAGCTACAAGATGTAGCTCCAGAAACAATAGATAGACTTGCTGAGAGTTTGCCATCAGCATATGCTAATTTTTCTGAGTTCAGAGGAGCATTGTCCAGAAAAATCCGTTTGTATGACTTGTCTTTAGCTAACATCATGCAGCTTATGTCACAAATTTTGTCAGAATCAGAATTCAGTACTTTTGAAACTGCTATTAAAAGTTATGCGTTACAGGATGCAAATAAAGATGGGTTAAGAGAAGGAGTGTTAGCCATACTGAGGGACATTGTTGGACCAAAGTTTGATTGGACTAAGATCACTAGTTGTGTGCAAAGAAAAAATTAAACTGTGAGTGAATACACAGAAAGGTTTTGTCAGTCAGCTTCAGCATACAGTGGGATAGCAAATAATCCTGAGGATGTATTACATGATAAAGGACCACTAGTCCGCACATGGTTTGATGGCCTTTTATCTGAATACAGAAATGCTCTGCCCTTCCTAGACCTAACATGGTCTAATGCAACTCTGAGAGGCAATTTGGACAGATTAACCACTTGGGAACGAGATTCTGATGTTAAGACAAATGTCAAAATAGCAGCAGCATTGCTGAATAAGGCTAACAAAGAAAGTGGGCCAAATAAATGTTTTAGGAGAGAAATCAAATGTCACTACTGCGGGAAGCAAGGGCATTATTTAAAAGAGTGTAGGAAAGGCAAAAAGATACTTGGAGAAATTAACAGAGTTTCTCAGCTCTTACAAAGCCTGCTCACAATACTAAAGCAGCCCCTCCCTTCTACATCTAATCTGTGGGGTAACTTGCTAAGGGTCTAATCATTAAGGCTGTGAGAGGTTATTGTTGTATTAAATTTTACAAGGATGAAATCTGGATGATGTCTACTATGACTGATGTTTCTTAAGATGATTTTTTTTTGTTGTTGTTGTTTAAGAATTTATTTTACAGTTTAAAAGGGGGATTGAGTTTATTTAGAATTTAAGACGTTGATAGCTCCTATGTTGACAGGGACAGACTAGGACACATGGACCAGTGAGGAGCCCAGGGCAGAACCGAATGCAATAAGCGTCGGGGGCCAAACCCTGTGGTGAAGATTCCCTCATAGCTTTTCCCCTCATGTAGTTCATCCTCACCTCACCTGGTCCTTAGGTGTCAAACTAAAACAGACTAGGGTAAAAAAAAAATCTATACGATCACCAGGAAGTTAAAACTATACGATCACAAGATGTTCAAATTTAAAATGTTTTGAATAGAATACTGCTCTTTCGTGTCTTTCTTTTTGTGTTGCAGATACTGGACATGACAGTGACATCCTGGTGTGAGTCACCCTGGACAGCAGTGTGGACAAAAGAGTCATTTCGCAAAGAATTTGGAGTGTCAAAAATCTACATACTGTAACATCTGAAACGACTGTTAGCAGCAAAACACAGCGCATCTACATTCAAGGACTGCAGAACTTTCAGTGTACAGTTTTGGTTCCAGAAAAAAACAGAATCATGATATTCTGTGCCAATTCACACACGTCAAATTTGACTCTAACTTCCAATGTTACAAGACTAAAAGATGGGACATTATGTTAACCAACATATGTCAAAGAATGGACTTATGAAGGTTTAGAATTAAATTATGTGAGAGTTATTTAGAACTCTCAAAGGGGGAATTGTTGAAATATAATTTGAAGTCATTGTTTTTGTTTTGTTAATTATTATCATATGTATCAGTTCAACTAAATATGAAAGAAACAGCAAGGTAATGGAAGCTATAAGCTGGAATGCATGCCTTTGTTTTCATAGGGCATATTGACCATTTGTTATCTACTCAAAGGGGGATGATCTGGGATGCGTTTACACAGACCCCATCCTGCCGTAATGGTTATCTGATCAAAGGGGGATGATCAGGAATGCGTTTACAGCTGTCCTTTCTTGCCTGACTGTAACCTCTCTTTCATGTTTATATTGTAATCTAAAGGCATTGTTTCCATCTGAAGGGACTGCCCCCTTCGAATGGCTTTAAATGTAATGCATGTATACCCAAAGTCAGACTTGGTTACTGCAGCACCCCGAGCTCTATGCTCTGATTCCAAGAACGCTTTCTGCAATAAAGACTACTGCTCAAGGAAATCCAAGTCTCCTGGTCTTCGCTAAAAAAGTTTCCAACAGCTCTCAGCGAAGGTGTCACATTTTATCGCCTCTCCTCCTCGTAACCTTGCCTGCTTTGCTCCTCTTGTGTCTTAACTTTGAGAGACTCTCTCCGCACTGCTCTCGAAACTAAAAATCATGGATTTGATCAACTGGTCTCTCAACGCAATTGACACCATTTTCTCGACGAGAAGCTTGGGTTTGGGGTAACCTGTCTGCCCTGCCGGAACGTTAACAGGCTGGCTACACGATGGACGCATGGAAGAGGTGGCGGGTCGTGTGTCTGGCGGCTCTTTCCGTGGAGGACATTGAAGATATCTATCTATTCGGAACCATGATAATATGAGATTTGGATGCCAGGTGAAGCGACTCTCTCAAGGCCTACACACACACAAACTCTTACACACACACACATATATATGCAATCACCACCCTGTACCCAAATCCCTTGCCTTCGCCGCTTTGTACCCCCCAGCCGGACAGACGGGTCAGAGACCAGCGCTGAATATGGCTGCAGGACTGGATGGCTGCTGGCCTGCGCTGGACTATCTCCAATCCCCATTCCCCCCTATCGTGTTGCAAGTCGTGTGTTGTTCATGTTGTAAGGTGTACTGACTATTTGCTTATGTTGCTGAGGTGTTTTTTCCCTGTTCCCAAACTGTACTCCTTTAGGAGCATAGTCTGGGGTTTTTTTAACCTACCCTCCCTCATGTAATGCTGTACTTCTTCTCAATGCTCTGCCGACCTGTTCTGTCTACCCCCTTGTTTTTATGTCTTTTCATGCATTTATACATTTCAGGTTGGATTTTGACTTTTCATGCAAAAGTGCCCAATTCGGCCTAAAATGCCTTCAGGAGCATTCTTATGATGAGAAATGTCGTTTAAAGGCATTTCCAGCTCAGAAAAGCATTTTTCAAAGCGATTTAAACATTTCAGGTTGGATTGTGACTTTTCATGCAAAAGTGCCCAATTCGGCCTAAAATGTCTTCAGGAGCATTCTTATGATGAAAAATGTCGTTTGAAGGCATTTCCAGCTCAGAAAAGCATTTTTCAAACAGATTTCAACATTTCAGGTTGGATTGTGACTTTTCATGCAAAGTGCCCACTTCAGCCTAAAATGCCTTCAGGAGCATTCTTATGATGAGAAATGTCGTTTAAAGGCATTTCCAGCTCAGAAAAGCATTTTTCAAAGTGATTTCAACATTTCAAGATCGATTGTGACTTTTCATGCAAAAATGCCCAATTCGGCCTAAAATGCCTTCAGGAGCATTCTTATGATGAGAAATGTCGTTTAAAGGCATTTCCAGCTCAGAAAAGCATTTTTCAAACAGATTTCAACATTTCAGGTTGGATTGTGACTTTTCATGCAAAAGTGCCCACTTCAGCCTAAAATGCCTTCAGGAACATTCTTATGATGAGAAATGTCGTTTAAAGGCATTTCCAGCTCAGAAAAGCATTTTTCAAACAGATTTCAACATTTCAGGTTGGATTGTGACTTTTCATGCAAAGTGCCCAATTCGGCCTAAAATGCCTTCAGGAGCATTCTTATGATGAGAAATGTCGTTTAAAGGCATTTCCAGCTCAGAAAAGCATTTTTCAAAGCGACTTCAACATTTCAGGTTGGATTGTGACTTTTCATGCAAAAGTGCCCAATTCGGCCTAAAATGCCTTCAGGAGCATTCTTATGATGAGAAATGTCGTTTGAATGCATTTCCAGCTCAGAAAAGCATTTTTCAAACAGATTTCAACATTTCAGGTTGGATTGTGACTTTTCATGCAAAAGTGCCCACTTCAGCCTAAAATGCCTTCAGGAACATTCTTATGATGAGAAATGTCGTTTAAAGGCATTTCCAGCTCAGAAAAGCATTTTTCAAAGCAATTTCAACATTTCAAGTTGGATTGTGACTTTTCATGCAAAAGTGCCCAATTCGGCCTAAAATGCCTTCAGGAGCATTCTTATGATGAGAAATGTCGTTTAAAGGCATTTCCAGCTCAGAAAAGCATTTTTCAAAGCGATTTCAACATTTCAAGTTGGATTGTGATTTTTCATGCAAAAGTGCCCAATTCTGCCTAAAATGCCTTCAGGAGCATTCTTATGATGAGAAATGTCGTTTAAAGGCATTTCCAGCTCAGAAAAGCATTTTTAAAAGTGATTTCAACATTTCAAGATCGATTGTGACTTTTCATGCAAAAATGCCCAATTCGGCCTAAAATGCCTTCAGGAGCATTCTTATGATGAGAAATGTCATTTAAAGGCATTTCCAGCTCAGAAAAGCATTTTTCAAACAGATTTCAACATTTCAGGTTGGATTGTGACTTTTCATGCAAAAGTGCCCACTTCAGCCTAAAATGCCTTCAGGAACATTCTTATGATGAGAAATGTCGTTTAAAGCCTTTCCAGCTCAGAAAAGCATTTTTCAAAGCGACTTCAACATTTCAGGTTGGATTGTGACTTTTCATGCAAAAGTGCCCAATTCGGCCTAAAATGCCTTCAGGAGCATTCTTATGATAAGAAATGTCGTTTGAATGCATTTCCAGCTCAGAAAAGCATTTTTCAAACAGATTTCAACATTTCAGGTTGGATTGTGACTTTTCATGCAAAAGTGCCCATTTCAGCCTAAAATGCCTTCAGGAACATTCTTATGATGAGAAATGTCGTTTAAAGGCATTTCCAGCTCAGAAAAGCATTTTTCAAAGCGATTTCAACATTTCAAGTTGGATTGTGACTTTTCATGCAAAAGTGCCCAATTTGGCCTAAAATGCCTTCAGGAGCATTCTTATGATGAGAAATGTCGTTTAAAGGCATTTCCAGCTCAGAAAAGCATTTTTCAAAGCGATTTCAACATTTCAAGTTGGATTGTGATTTTTCATGCAAAAGTGCCCAATTCTGCCTAAAATGCCTTCAGGAGCATTCTTATGATGAAAAATGTCGTTTAAAGGCATTTCCAGCTCAGAAAAGCAATTTTCAAAGCGATTTCAACATTTCAAGATCGATTGTGACTTTTCATGCAAAAATGCCCAATTCGGCCTAAAATGCCTTCAGGAGCATTCTTATGATGAGAAATGTCGTTTAAAGGCATTTCCAGCTCAGAAAAGCATTTTTCAAACAGATTTCAACATTTCAGGTTGGATTGTGACTTTTCATGCAAAAGTGCCCACTTCAGCCTAAAATGCCTTCAGGAACATTCTTATGATGAGAAATGTCGTTTAAAGGCATTTCCAGCTCAGAAAAGCATTTTTCAAACAGATTATAACATTTCAGGTTGGATTGTGACTTTTCATGCAAAGTGCCCAATTCGGCCTAAAATGCCTTCAGGAGCATTCTTATGATGAGAAATGTCGTTTAAAGGCATTTCCAGATCAGAAAAGCATTTTTCAAAGCGACTTCAACATTTCAGGTTGGATTGTGACTTTTCATGCAAAAGTGCCCAATTCGGCCTAAAATGCCTTCAGGAGCATTCTTATGATGAGAAATGTCGTTTGAATGCATTTCCAGCTCAGAAAAGCATTTTTCAAACAGATTTCAACATTTCAGGTTGGATTGTGACTTTTCATGCAAAAGTGCCCACTTCAGCCTAAAATGCCTTCAGGAACATTCTTATGATGAGAAATGTCGTTTAAAGGCATTTCCAGCTCAGAAAAGCATTTTTCAAAGCGATTTCAACATTTCAAGTTGGATTGTGACTTTTCATGCAAAAGTGCCCACTTCAGCCTAAAATGCCTTCCGGAACATTCTTATGATGAGAAATGTCGTTTAAAGGCATTTCCAGCTCAGAAAAGCATTTTTCAAACAGATTTCAACATTTCAGGTTGGATTGTGACTTTTCATGCAAAAGTGCCCAATTCGGCCTAAAATGCCTTCAGGAGCATTCTTATGATGAGAAATGTCGTTTAAAGGCATTTCCAGCTCAGAAAAGCATTTTTCAAAGCGACTTCAACATTTCAGGTTGGATTGTGACTTTTCATGCAAAAGTGCCCAATTCGGCCTAAAATGCCTTCAGGAGCATTCTTATGATGAGAAATGTCGTTTGAAGGCATTTCCAGCTCAGAAAAGCATTTTTCAAACAGATTTCAACATTTCAGGTTGGATTGTGACTTTTCATGCAAAAGTGCCCACTTCAGCCTAAAATGCCTCCAGGAACATTCTTATGATGAGAAATGTCGTTTAAAGGCATTTCCAGCTCAGAAAAGCATTTTTCAAAGCGATTTCAACATTTCAGGTTGGATTGTGACTTTTCATGCAAAAGGGCGCCACCTGGTGGATAATAGCGGTATTGCGGAAAGACGGAAAATCTCGTCATTGGCGGGGAAGTGTTTTCTCTTAATTGACGAGATATCTCGTCAATGGCGGGGAAAGAGTTAACATGTAATCGATAGGGAATGAGATAAAGCATATTTGGCGTGCTGTCCGAGGAGAGGGCTCCGAGCTCGGAATTTTAGCCCGAACCCAGAGTACTCCCCCCTCTTTAACTGTGATGAATGAATCTAGATGAGAGTGAGGTGATGGGGTGGAGGAGGGATTCTGCAAAAAATCTATCACGGGACAGAGGTGAGGGACTGCATTTATAGGCACCTCTTTGCACTGATTGGTTGGATCACATGACCATGCTCCTCCCGAACTGAGTTAAATAAACTTCATTTAAAGGCATTTCCAGCTCAGAAAAGCATTTTTCAAGCGATTTCAACATTTCAGGTTGGATTGTGACTTTTCATGCAAAAGTGCCCAATTCGGCCTAAAATGCCTTCAGGAGCATTCTTATGATGAGAAATGTCGTTTGAAGGCATTTCCAGCTCAGAAAAGCATTTTTCAAGCGATTTCAACATTTCAGGTTGGATTTTGACTTTTCATGCAAAAGTGCCCAATTCGGCCTAAAATGCCTTTAGGAGCATTCTTATGATGAGAAATGTCGTTTAAAGGCATTTCCAGCTCAGAAAAGCATTTTTCAAGCGATTTCAACATTTCAGGTTGGATTGTGACTTTTCATGCAAAAGTGCCCAATTCGGCCTAAAATGTCTTCAGGAGCATTCTTATGATGAGAAATGTCGTTCGAAGGCATTTCCAGCTCAGAAAAGCATTTTTCAAACAGATTTCAACATTTCAGGTTGGATTGTGACTTTTCATGCAAAGTGCCCACTTCAGCCTAAAATGCCTTCAGGAGCATTCTTATGATGAGAAATGTCGTTTAAAGGCATTTCCAGCTCAGAAAAGCATTTTTCAAAGTGATTTCAACATTTCAAGATCGATTGTGACTTTTCATGCAAAAATGCCCAATTCGGCCTAAAATGCCTTCAGGAGCATTCTTATGATGAGAAATGTCATTTAAAGGCATTTCCAGCTCAGAAAAGCATTTTTCAAACAGATTTCAACATTTCAGGTTGGATTGTGACTTTTCATGCAAAAGTGCCCAATTCTGCCTAAAATGCCTTCAGGAACATTCTTATGATGAGAAATGTCGTTTAAAGCCTTTCCAGCTCAGAAAAGCATTTTTCAAAGCGACTTCAACATTTCAGGTTGGATTGTGACTTTTCATGCAAAAGTGCCCAATTCGGCCTAAAATGCCTTCAGGAGCATTCTTATGATGAGAAATGTCGTTTGAATGCATTTCCAGCTCAGAAAAGCATTTTTCAAACAGATTTCAACATTTCAGGTTGGATTGTGACTTTTCATGCAAAAGTGCCCACTTCAGCCTAAAATGCCTTCAGGAACATTCTTATGATGAGAAATGTCGTTTAAAGGCATTTCCAGCTCAGAAAAGCATTTTTCAAAGCGATTTCAACATTTCAAGTTGGATTGTGACTTTTCATGCAAAAGTGCCCAATTTGGCCTAAAATGCCTTCAGGAGCATTCTTATGATGAGAAATGTCGTTTAAAGGCATTTCCAGCTCAGAAAAGCATTTTTCAAAGCGATTTCAACATTTCAAGTTGGATTGTGATTTTTCATGCAAAAGTGCCCAATTCTGCCTAAAATGCCTTCAGGAGCATTCTTATGATGAGAAATGTCGTTTAAAGGCATTTCCAGCTCAGAAAAGCATTTTTCAAAGCGATTTCAACATTTCAAGATCGATTGTGACTTTTCATGCAAAAATGCCCAATTCGGCCTAAAATGCCTTCAGGAGCATTCTTATGATGAGAAATGTCGTTTAAAGGCATTTCCAGCTCAGAAAAGCATTTTTCAAACAGATTTCAACATTTCAGGTTGGATTGTGACTTTTCATGCAAAAGTGCCCACTTCAGCCTAAAATGCCTTCAGGAACATTCTTATGATGAGAAATGTCGTTTAAAGGCATTTCCAGCTCAGAAAAGCATTTTTCAAACAGATTATAACATTTCAGGTTGGATTGTGACTTTTCATGCAAAGTGCCCAATTCGGCCTAAAATGCCTTCAGGAGCATTCTTATGATGAGAAATGTCGTTTAAAGGCATGTCCAGCTCCTAAAAGCATTTTTCAAAGCGACTTCAACATTTCAGGTTGGATTGTGAATTTTCATGCAAAAGTGCCCAATTCGGCCTAAAATGCCTTCAGGAGCATTCTTATGATGAGAAATGTCGTTTGAATGCATTTCCAGCTCAGAAAAGCATTTTTCAAACAGATTTCAACATTTCAGGTTGGATTGTGACTTTTCATGCAAAAGTGCCCACTTCAGCCTAAAATGCCTTCAGGAACATTCTTATGATGAGAAATGTCGTTTAAAGGCATTTCCAGCTCAGAAAAGCATTTTTCAAAGCGATTTCAACATTTCAAGTTGGATTGTGACTTTTCATGCAAAAGTGCCCAATTCGGCCTAAAATGCCTTCAGGAGCATTCTTATGATGAGAAATGTCGTTTAAAGGCATTTCCAGCTCAGAAAAGCATTTTTCAAACGATTTCAACATTTCAGGTTGGATTGTGACTTTTCATGCAAAAGCACCCAATTCGGCCTAAAATGCCTTCAGGAGCATTCTTATGATGAGAAATGTCGTTTAAAGGCATTTCCAGCTGAGAAAAGCATTTTTCAAACAGATTTCAACATTTCAGGTTGGATTGTGACTTTTCATGCAAAAGTGCCCACTTCAGCCTAAAATGCCTTCCGGAACATTCTTATGATGAGAAATGTCGTTTAAAGGCATTTCCAGCTCAGAAAAGCATTTTTCAAACAGATTTCAACATTTCAGGTTGGATTGTGACTTTTCATGCAAAAGTGCCCAATTCGGCCTAAAATGCCTTCAGGAGCATTCTTATGATGAGAAATGTCGTTTAAAGGCATTTCCAGCTCAGAAAAGCATTTTTCAAAGCGACTTCAACATTTCAAGTTGGATTGTGACTTTTCATGCAAAAGTGCCCAATTCGGCCTAAAATGCCTTCAGGAGCATTCTTATGATGAGAAATGTCGTTTGAAGGCATTTCCAGCTCAGAAAAGCATTTTTCAAACAGATTTCAACATTTCAGGTTGGATTGTGACTTTTCATGCAAAAGTGCCCACTTCAGCCTAAAATGCCTCCAGGAACATTCTTATGATGAGAAATGTCGTTTAAAGGCATTTCCAGCTCAGAAAAGCATTTTTCAAAGCGATTTCAACATTTCAGGTTGGATTGTGACTTTTCATGCAAAAGTGCCCAATTCGGCCTAAAATGCCTTCAGGAGCATTCATATGATGAGAAATGTCGTTTAAAGGCATTTCCAGCTCAGAAAAGCATTTTTCAAGCGATTTCAACATTTCAGGTTGGATTGTGACTTTTCATGCAAAAGTGCCCAATTCGGCTTAAAATGCCTTCAGGAGCATTCTTATGATGAGAAATGTCATTTAAAGGCATTTCCATTTCAGAAAAGCATTTTTCAAGCGATTTCAACATTTCAGGTTGGACTGTGACTTTTCATGCAAAAGTGCCCAATTCGGCCTAAAAGGCCTTCAGGAGCATTCTTATGATGAGAAATGTCGTTTAAAGGCATTTCCAGCTCAGAAAAGCATTTTTCAAGCGATTTCAACATTTCAGGTTGGATTGTGACTTTTCATGCAAGAGTGCCCAATTCGGCCTAAAATGCCTTCAGGAGCATTCTTATGATGAGAAATGTCGTTTCACGAGTTCGCATTAACTCTTTCACCGCCAGCGTTTTTAAAAAAAGTTGCCAGCCAACGCCAGCGGTTTTCATGATTTTCACCAAAGTTTAATGCCTTCCAGAAAATGTTCTTCTTTAAATATATAAACATACAATATACCAAATGAAAGAACAGACCCTCTGCTTTCAAACAAAAACAAAACGTTTCATCCTACCTTTAGTGGTTCTTTTGCAATCAGCTTTTGAATATGGGTAGGTTTTTGCAAAAACACCATATTTTGAGCAAAAAGCAGAGATAATTCCATTTTTATGACGGACTTTTCATAGAGATCCCATTCAGAGCGATCTTTAAAACAGACACGGACATGCAGCAGCTTGCCATAGGGCAATACTTCCGGTTTTAAAAAGTTGCGGAAGGGCGCCACCTGGTGGATAATAGCGATATTGCGGAAAGACGGAAAATCTCGTCATTGGCGGGGAAGCGTTTTCTCTTAATTGACGAGATATCTCGTCAATGGCGGGGAAAGAGTTAACATGTAATCGATAGGGAATGAGATAAAGCATATTTGGCGTGCTGTCCGAGGAGAGGGCTCCGAGCTCGGAATTTTAGCCCGAACCCAGAGTACTCCCCCCTCTTTAACTGTGATGAATGAATCTAGATGAGAGTGAGGTGATGGGGTGGAGGAGGGATTCTGCAAAAAATCTATCACGGGACAGAGGTGAGGGACTGCATTTATAGGCACCTCTTTGCACTGATTGGTTGGATCACATGACCATGCTCCTCCCGAACTGAGTTAAATAAACTTCATTTAAAGGCATTTCCAGCTCAGAAAAGCATTTTTCAAGCGATTTCAACATTTCAGGTTGGATTGTGACTTTTCATGCAAAAGTGCCCAATTCGGCCTAAAATGCCTTCAGGAGCATTCTTATGATGAGAAATGTCGTTTAAAGGCATTTCCAGCTCAGAAAAGCATTTTTCAAGCGATTTCAACATTTCAGGTTGGATTGTGACTTTTCATGCAAAAGTGCCCAATTTGGCCTAAAAAGCCTTAAGGAGCATTCTTATGATGAGAAATGTCGTTTAAAGGCATTTCCAGCTCAGAAAAGCATTTTTCAAGCGATTTCAACATTTCAGGTTGGATTTTGACTTTTCATGCAAAAGTGCCCAATTCGGCCTAAAATTCCTTCAGGAGCATTCTTATGATGAGAAATGTCGTTTAAAGGCATTTCCAGCTCAGAAAAGCATTTTTCAAGCGATTTCAACATTTCAGGTTGGATTGTGACTTTTCATGCAAAAGTACCCAATTCGGCCTAAAATGCCTTCAGGAGCATTCTTATGATGAGAAATGTCGTTTAAAGGCATTTCCAGCTCAGAAAAGCATTTTTCAAGCGATTTCAACATTTCAGGTTGGATTGTGACTTTTCATGCAAAAGTGCCCAATTCGGCCTAAAATTCCTTCAGGAGCATTCTTATGATGAGAAATGTCGTTTAAAGGCATTTCCAGCTCAGAAAAGCATTTTTCAAGCGATTTCAACATTTCAGGTTGGATTGTGACTTTTCATGCAAAAGTGCACAATTCGGCCTAAAAGGCCTTCAGGAGCAATCTTATGATGAGAAATGTCGTTTAAAGGCATTTCCAGCTCAGTAAAGCATTTTTCAAACAGATTTCAACATTTCAGGTTGGATTGTGACTTTTCATGCAAAAGTGCCCAATTCGGCCTAAAAGGCCTTCAGGAGCATTCTTATGATGAGAAATGTCGTTTAAAGGCATTTCTAGCTCAGAAAAGCATTTTTCAAGCGATGTCAACATTTCAGGTTGGATTGTGACTTTTCATGCAAAAGTGCCCAATTCGGCCTAAAATGCCTTCAGGAGCATTCTTATGATGAAAAATGTCGTTTAAAGGCATTTCCAGCTCAGAAAAGCATTTTTCAAGCGATTTCAACATTTCAGGTTGGATTGTGACTTTTCATGCAAAAGTGCCCAATTCGGCCTAAAATGCCTTCAGGAGCATTCTTATGATGAGAAATGTCGTTTCACGAGTTCGCATTAACATGTAATCGATAGGGAATGAGATAAAGCATATTTGGCGTGCTGTCCGAGGAGAGGGCTCCGAGCTCGGAATTTTAGCCCGAACCCAGAGTACTCCCCCTTCTTTAACTGTAATGAATGAATCTAGATGAGAGTGAGGTGATGGGGTGGAGGAGGGATTCTGCAAAAAATCTATCACGGGACAGAGGTGAGGGACTGCATTTATAGGCACCTCTTTGCACTGATTGGTTGGATCACATGACCATGCTCCTCCCGAACTTAGTTAAATAAACTTCATTTAAAGGCATTTCCAGCTCAGAAAAGCATTTTTCAAGCGATTTCAACATTTCAGGTTGGATTGTGACTTTTCATGCAAAAGTGCCCAATTCGGCCTAAAATGTCTTCAGGAGCATTCTTATGATAAGAAATGTCGTTTATAGGCATTTCCAGCTCAGAAAAGCATTTTTCAAGCGATTTCAACATTTCAGGTTGGATTGTGACTTTTCATGCAAAAGTGCCCAATTCAGCCTAAAAAGCCTTAAGGAGCATTCTTATGATGAGAAATGTCGTTTAAAGGCATTTCCAGCTCAGAAAAGCATTTTTCAAGCGATTTCAACATTTCAGGTTGGATTTTGACTTTTCATGCAAAAGTGCCCAATTCTGCCTAAAATTCCTTCAGGAGCATTCTTATGATGAGAAATGTCGTTTAAAGGCATTTCCAACTCAGAAAAGCATTTTTCAAGCGATTTCAACATTTCAGGTTGGATTGTGACTTTTCATGCAAAAGTGCCCAATTCGGCCTAAAAGCCCAGCAAGCAATTTTGCGGCTAATAGACGTCTAGTAGCCGTCTAAACACCCCCCTGACGTCTAGGCTAAAACAAGGCTAATTTTGGGCTGTCAGTGAAAATCTAGTAGACGTCTATCATAGCCCAAGAAATAGACTAGTCATCAAATAGACGGCTATTAAACGTCTACATATATACGTCTAATAAACGGTGAATGTGGGTCTAGGCTAAAACAAGGCTAATTTTGGGCTGTCAGTGAAAATCTAGTAGACGTCTATCATAGCCCAAGAATAGACTAGCCGTTAAATAGACGGCTATTAAACAACTACACGTGTGTGTCTAATAAAGAACAAAAGAATGGCTAAAGAATTATTTTTAATCCATTAAAAAAGGTTCTCATAAACATGCAATTTATTACAAAAAATATTGTTAATACAATAGAAATTCAGATAAGACAAAATGAAGAAAAACTACTTTTAACAAAAAGAATAAAAACAGTAACAAAATAAAAGCATATATAACAAAATACAATTTTAAAAATTAAATAACATCTAAACATTAACAAACTATCTTCAGTTCACGTCAACTTATTAATTGTACTAATTTCTATACCCCCCCCCCCCCCGTGCTCCCTGGTGCCTGTTTGAAATGCCCCCATTGCATCCTTCACTTCCAGTTCTGTTGCTGCTGGGAAGTTGTTCAACACAGCATCTGCCAAATATGAAAAGAATGTATGAGACAAGTATTTCTGCTTTATGTTAAATGTGATAGTCATTCTCTTTTGAAAAGGTCATATATAAATATTGACAGGCAACAGTAATCATACCGTTCTCATTACTAACAGAAGTGCTTGTTTCTCTGCGTGTGTTTAATGACATTTTTGGAACTTGCAAAAGAGGCTTAAAGGCAGGGTATCTGATTTTGATCCAGAATTTTTTTTTTTGTTATGCTGGTTGAAAGTCTCCTCAAATATTGATAGCTCTCACTATGTTAAGTTGTCTAAATGTGTATTTTTATATATTTGTGTCATCTGTAAAAGGCGTAGGACCAAAAAACGTTCAACAAATCATTGAACCCTGACCGAATGCAATAATTGGACGTGGGCATGGGCCAGTTACCGGTTTGAAGGTATACCGAGATTTTCAGAGTCAAGGTTTAAAAAAAAACACAAAAATTTTCTGTGATACCGTTTTCAATGTATGAACTGTGTTTACACAAAGTGAATTAAATCATGTAATTGAATTCATGTTTACATTTACAATTGAAAGAATATTATCATTTAAAGGCTTTATTTTTACCTGGCATAAACGTTGTTTGTTGCTTAAAAATAAAATGTATTGTTGTCCAGTTTAAAAGTTGATGTTTTAATATGCAGACATTTGAAAATAATACATTTTAGTGTCACAATGGCAATACCACAACACCGTGGTATTTTTGCTTACGGTTATCATACTGGCAGAATCTTATTCCGGCCCATAATTGGACGCATTACATTTTTGCCCCTCTTCTGTGAACGTGTTTTGCATGCCACTTCACAACCTGTTCACACTCTGTAAAAATAGGGAGAATCAAATAAACCTTCCTGCTGAATTGACACAGGAGCTACAAAACGAAAGACATTTTGAAACAACAAAAAAAAAACATCTGGATGAGCAAAGAGCAAAAACCCAAATTAACATTGGTAAGTTCACTGCTTTTCTGCAAGATGGAAACAGCTACAGGTCTGAAAGGGTCGTTGCAGTGTTTCTTTTGGAAAGGTAGGTATGCAGTGTGACTTGTTTATGTTGGTTATTTTGGTAATGTTATTCACTTTGTCAGTCTTACTGGTTAATGAGATAGGAGTGCGCTTCTGGTTGGTGCGTGTAGGCTAAAGTTAGTATTTTTCAAAATCAAATACCCTGCCCTTTAAGATGCCAAGCATAAAATATTCACAATACAATCTTATTGACATAAAACCTGTCAAATGTCTAAAAATAAAACATCTAAACAATATTGTATGGTTAAGTAAACTGTTGTATCGGCAAAGAGTAATTTAATCTGGGGCTTTTAATATTTAGAAAATATTAAGGCAGTACCGGACTGTCGTCAATTACTCCTCACATAACCTAATGTCATATTAAAAGTACTATTTTGTGAGACACCATGTAGCCTAAAACTACATACAAATACACTTACCTTTAATAACTGAGAACTGATGTTTTTTCAAATGCTTGCTTCTGCAGTGGACCACCACTATTCATGTTGAACTTTGAAATTAATGAATTTTAGTGAACTCTAAAATACAAAAGACAATGTCGTTAACAGTTGCAGACTGAAATATTTTCTGATTTTTTGTGACCACATGAAAGACTGTGTTGACACCACAATGTCTGATTAATATTGCATGTTTATAGAATTTACCTGTCCAGCATTCTTCCGGCACGGTCTCTCAAGTTTCTCCCTCCAGTTTCGCACAGCTTTGACACCTGAATAGCACATGCCTATGTCAGTAATTGTACAGTATTGTATGCTTCAGTGTACAAGTGTTTACCAACCTTAAAGGTTAATGCCCACTGACCTGCAAGTTTTCCCTCACTAACACAATAAAACTCTTTTTTTCCAACAGACTGAAGGCCTGTAAGTTAAATCCATATGGAGGAATAGCTTTCCCCCACAATCAATCTCTGCATGCATAATTGTAAAGCACAACACTGCCTACATTACTGTAAGCAACACAGTAATAACTTAGCTAAGTTACTGCTGTTACTAAAAAGCAGCCTACAAATCACTCATGTTGATCTTCAGTGTAACGTTACATAGACTCATTTACCTCCACTATTTTATTACATTGCAGGTTGTACTGTTTAGGTTTTAAAAAACATGGGTTACTTACTACGTTATACTGTTAAGTTACCAGCAAGAATGTCGCGATTCCAACAACAAATAAAGTAAATCAATTTTAAACACATGTAAAATAAAATAATAAAAAAAAAAACTTACAAGACCAAACGAGTGTGGTACATGCTTTCCTCGTGGCTGCTCGCTGATGTTGTTGCTTTTCAAACAGCGGAAATCTTTCTCGTGAGATTTGGCCCCGTGTTTGTGTACTGCTGCCATCTAGCGGTTCGGAGTTGTAACTGGATTTTGTTTATCTTTGAAATACGGTCAAATAAAATGAATGTTATGCGTGACAGCAGATATTCAGATAAGATAAATAAAACCAAACATCTTAATTTCACTGGTGTATTTGCATGCCTGATAAAATATCATAATTCTTGCAAGTTATTTTGGCAAAAACAAAATTTTATTAAATTCAAGGTTATTTTGGGCTAAACATGGTTTGTTCGTAGTCGGTCTATTTATGAGCTAAATAGTGGCTATGTACGACGGTGCATAAAACACTTTAAAGAAATTAAACAAACCTTGTAATCGCTGTTAACTTTGCTTACAATGAAATACCATACATCTCACAAGTTATTTTGGCAAAAACCACATGTAATTAAATTAATGGTTATTTCTGGGCTAAACGTGGGTTATTCGTAGTCGGTCTATTTGTAAGCTAAATAGTGGCTAGTACAGACGGTGTATAAAACACTTTAAAGAAATGAAACAAAATACCTTAATCGCTTTGAACTTTGTTTACATGATTAAATATCATACATCTCACAAATCATTTTGGCAAAACAACATGTAATTAAATTAATGGTTATTTCTAAGCTAAACGTGGGTTATTCGTAGTCGGTCTATTTGTAAGCTAAATAGTGGCTAAGTACAGACGGTGCATAAAACACTTTAAAGAAATGAAACAAAATACCTTAATTGCTTTGAACCTTGTTTACATTATTAAATATCATACATCTCACAAATAATTTTGGCAAAACAACATGTAATTAACCCTTATGTGTTGTTGGGGCCATTTTTGGCCATTTTTTGCAATTTTTTGTCTTAATTTGGCCACAACTTTCTCTGTGTTTCAGCAAATGGAATGATTTTTGGTGACAAATCTTATATTTACACATATTTTAAGAAAATGCTTTGAAATTTTTCAAAAACTTAACAATATACCGTGGGCAAATTTACTACCCTTACGTGTTGTTAGCGGCCGAAAAAGGCCACTAAATTAAACTGCTGTAAAAATTTATCGGATGAAATTTTTTTCACATTTTTTTTTGCATAAATCTGTTAATCAACCTCAGTACTGATCAAAACTACCAAATGTTTGCAAAAATTCCATGATTTTAACTCTTTCATTGCCAAGTTTATAAGTAGTGTCACTGATTTGGGGAAAAAAAAACACACAAAATGACAGATTTTCAATATAAAACGTGACTGTGGACTGGATTTTCTTTTACCTTTTTTACAGTCTTGGGCATGCCAAAGATTGGTAAAAACATTGGCTTTGATGCATTTTTAGTTTTTGTGCAGCATCAGATTAAATTTTTTTCTCCCTCATTTATTGTTTGTGGCCATTTTTTCCCCAGTGACTTCCATTATAACAACATTTTTTGATTGCTGAGCCATGACACCTTATAACCATGCATTCTTGATTCTTTGTGCCTTTTCCTTTTGCAAAGAGGTAAAATTTGTCATTTTTACTGTTGATCACCATGTGGCACCATTAACCCTTTAGTAGCCTGTGCAAAAAAACAGAGCATAAATTCTGGTCTGTACATTGAGTTATATGGACTATAAAACCATTGTGTGTGTACGAGTGTGTGTGTACAAGTGTGTGTGTGTACGAGTGTGTGTGTGTGTGTGTGTGTGTGTGTGTAGGGTTAGTGTTAGTATTGAGGAGAGAGCACCTCCCTCGCGCACCAGTTAGTGCTGCACTGGTGAGAGGGATCGAGTCTCCTGTAGCTGTCCCTCTAGACACAAATCCACAGACACCAGCAGGCACCAGCAGCTCAGGAGTGAAGAGGGGAACATGCAAGTGGTGTACAGAACCAAAAAAAGAACAGTCAGCATTTGTATCCGTTGAGGTAGACACACTTGCAGAGAGCACCAAGTAATATGCTGCAAGTCCTGCTAAAAAGACTGAACACACACAAGTACACATATACACACCAAAAAATTAGTTTGATTGTTTAGTTCTCCATCCATCCTCTACTCTTGCTTCATTGTTCAGTTTATTTGAAGTTGTTTTTGCATTTTGGTTCATAATAAATGTTGTTAATAAATCTGATGAAGAGAAGATTTTTTACAGATTTTTCCACACAGACGCACACACATGCAAGCACGCACGCACGCACGCACACACACACACACACACTCTCTCTCTCTCTCTTTCTCTCTCTCTCTCTCTCTCTAATATGCTGTTATAGTCCATATAACTCAATGTACAATCCAGAATTCAAGCTCTTTTTTTTGCACAGGCTACTAAAGGGTTAATTGTGCCACATGGTGATCAACAGTAAAAATGACAAATTTTACCTCTTTGCAAAAACTAAAACCACAAAGAATCAAAAATGCATGGTAATAAGGTGTCATGGCTCTGCAATCAAAAAATGTTGTTATAATGGAAGTCAATGGGGAAAAATGGCCACAAACAATAAATGAGGGAGAAAAAAATGTAATCTGATGCTGCACAAAAACTAAAAATGCATCAAAGCCAATGTTTTTACCAATTTTTGGCAAGCCCAAGACTGTGAAAAGGGTGAAAAAAAATTCAGTCCACAATCACTTTTTATATTGAAAATCAGTGATTTTGTGTTTTTTTTTTTTTCAAATCAGTGGCATCACTTATGAGCTTGGAAATTAAAGAGTTAAAATCATGAAATTTTTGGAAACATTTGGTAGTTTTGATCAGTTCTGAGGTTGATTAACAGATTTATGCAAAAAAAATTGAAAAAAATATTAATCTGATACATTTTTACAGCCGTTTAATTTAGTGGCCTTTTTTGGCCGCTAACAACACGAAAGGGTAGTGAATTGGAACAAGTCACAAGGGTTAAATTCATGGTTATTTCTGGGCTAAACGTGGTTTATTCATAGTCGGTCTATTTATGAGCTAAATTATGACTACGTACAGACGATGCATAAAACACTTTAAAGAAATGAAAAGAAATACCTTGTAATCGCTGTTAACTTTGCTTACATGATAAAATAGCATCCATCTCACAAATTATTTTGTCAAAAACCACATGTAACCAAATTAAAGTTTAATTGGGCTAGAAGTGGGCGACGCACAGCCCGGCTATATCGGGTCTATACTGAAAAGAGACGTTGAAATGACGGCTATTGCTTGCTGGGAGGCCTTCAGGAGCAATCTTATGATGAGAAATGTTGTTTAAAGGCATTTCCAGCTCAGTAAAGCATTTTTCAAACAGATTTCAACATTTCAGGTTGGATTGTGACTTTTCATGCAAAAGTGCCCAATTCGGCCTAAAAGGCCTTCAGGAGCATTCTTATGATGAGAAATGTCGTTTAAAGGCATTTCCAGCTCAGAAAAGCATTTTTCAAACAGATTTCAACATTTCAGGTTGGATTGTGACTTTTCATGCAAAAGTGCCCAATTCGGCCTAAAATGCCTTCTGGAGCATTCTTATGATGAGAAATGTCGTTTAAAGGCATTTCCAGCTCAGAAAAGCATTTCTCAAAGCGATTTCAACATTTCAGGTTGGATTTTGACTTTTCATGCAAAAGTGCCCAATTCGGCCTTAAATGCCTTCAGGAGCATTATTATGATGAGAAATGTCGTTTAAAGGCATTTCCAGCTCAGAAAAGCATTTTTCAAACAGATTTCAACATTTCAGGTTGGATTTTGACTTTTCATGCAAAAGTGCCCAATTCGGCCTATAATGCCTTCAGGAGCATTCTTATGATGAGAAATGTCGTTTAAAGGCATTTCCAGCTCAGAAAAGCATTTTTCAAACAGATTTCAACATTTCAGGTTGGATTGTGACTTTTCATGCAAAAGTGCCCAATTCGGCCTAAAATGCCTTCAAGGAGCATTCTTATGATGAGAAATGTCGTTTAAAGGCATTTCCAGCTCAGAAAAGCATTTTTCAAAGCGATTTCAACATTTTAGGTTGGATTGTGACTTTTCATGCAAAAGTGCCCAATTCGGCCTAAAATGCCTTCTGGAGCATTCTTATGATGACAAATGTCGTTTAAAGGCATTTCCAGCTCAGAAAAGCATTTTTCAAACAGATGTCAACATTTCAGGTTGGATTGTGACTTTTCATGCAAAAGTGCCCAATTCGGCCTAAAATGCCTTCAGGAGCAATCTTATGATGAGAAATGTCGTTTAAAGGCATTTCCAGCTCAGAAAAGCATGTTTCAAACAGATTTCAACACTTCAGGTTGGATTGTGACTTTTCATGCAAAAGTGCCCAGTTCGGCCTAAAATGCCTTCAGGAGCATTCTTATGATGAGAAATGTCGTTTAAAGGCATTTCCAGCTCAGAAAAGCATTTTTCAAACAGATTTCAACATTTCAGGTTGGATTGTGACTTTTCATGCAAAAGTGCCCAATTCGGCCTAAAAGGCCTTCAGGAGCATTCTTATGATGAGAAATGTCGTTTAAAGGCATTTCCAGCTCAGAAAAGCATTTTTCAAACAGATTTCAACATTTCAGGTTGGATTGTGACTTTTCATGCAAAAGTGCCCAATTCGGCCTAAAATGCCTTCTGGAGCATTCTTATGATGAGAAATGTCGTTTAAAGGCATTTCCAGCTCAGAAAAGCATTTCTCAAAGCGATTTCAACATTTCAGGTTGGATTTTGACTTTTCATGCAAAAGTGCCCAATTCGGCCTTAAATGCCTTCAGGAGCATTATTATGATGAGAAATGTCGTTTAAAGGCATTTCCAGCTCAGAAAAGCATTTTTCAAACAGATTTCAACATTTCAGGTTGGATTTTGACTTTTCATGCAAAAGTGCCCAATTCGGCCTATAATGCCTTCAGGAGCATTCTTATGATGAGAAATGTCGTTTAAAGGCATTTCCAGCTCAGAAAAGCATTTTTCAAACAGATTTCAACATTTCAGGTTGGATTGTGACTTTTCATGCAAAAGTGCCCAATTCGGCCTAAAATGCCTTCAAGGAGCATTCTTATGATGAGAAATGTCGTTTAAAGGCATTTCCAGCTCAGAAAAGCATTTTTCAAAGCGATTTCAACATTTTAGGTTGGATTGTGACTTTTCATGCAAAAGTGCCCAATTCGGCCTAAAATGCCTTCTGGAGCATTCTTATGATGACAAATGTCGTTTAAAGGCATTTCCAGCTCAGAAAAGCATTTTTCAAACAGATGTCAACATTTCAGGTTGGATTGTGACTTTTCATGCAAAAGTGCCCAATTCGGCCTAAAATGCCTTCAGGAGCAATCTTATGATGAGAAATGTCGTTTAAAGACATTTCCAGCTCAGAAAAGCATGTTTCAAACAGATTTCAACACTTCAGGTTGGATTGTGACTTTTCATGCAAAAGTGCCCAGTTCGGCCTAAAATGCCTTCAGGAGCATTCTTATGATGAGAAATGTCGTTTAAAGGCATTTCCAGCTCAGAAAAGCATTTTTCAAACAGATTTCAACATTTCAGGTTGGATTGTGACTTTTCATGCAAAAGTGCCCAATTCGGCCTAAAATGCCTTAAGGAGCATTCTTATGATGAGAAATGTCGTTTAAAGGCATTTCCGGCTCAGAAAAGCATTTTTCGAACAGATTTCAACATTTCAGGTTGGATTGTGACTTTTCATGCAAAAGTGCCCAATTCGGCCTAAAATGCCTTCAGGAGCATTCTTATGATGAGAAATGTTGTTTAAAGGCATTTCCAGCTCAGAAAACCATTTTTCAAACAGATTTAAACATTTCAGGTTGGATTGTGACTTTTCATGCAAAAGTGCCCAATTCGGCCTAAAATGCCTTCAGGAGCATTCTTATGATGAGAAATGTCGTTTAAAGGCATTTCCAGCTCAGAAAAGCATTTTTTAAACAGATTTCAACATTTCAGGTTGGATTTTGACTTTTCATGCAAAAGTGCCCAATTCGGCCTTAAATGCCTTCAGGAGCATTCTTATGATGAGAAATGTCGTTTAAAGGCATTTCCAGCTCAGAAAAGCATTTTTCAAACAGATTTCAACATTTCAGGTTGGATTGTGACTTTTCATGCAAAAGTGCCCAATTCGGCCTAAAATGCCTTCAGGAGCATTCTTATGATGAGAAATGTCGTTTAAAGGCATTTCCAGCTCAGAAAAGCATTTTTCAAACAGATTTCAACATTTCAGGTTGGATTGTGACTTTTCATGCAAAAGTGCCCAATTCGGCCTAAAATGCCTTCTGGAGCATTCTTATGATGAGAAATGTCGTTTAAAGGCATTTCCAGCTCAGAAAAGCATTTTTCAAAGCGATTTCAACATTTCAGGTTGGATTTTGACTTTTCATGCAAAAGTGCCCAATTCGGCCTATAATGCCTTCAGGAGCATTCTTATGATGAGAAATGTCGTTTAAAAGGCATTTCCAGCTCAGGTTGGATTGTGACTTTTCATGCAAAAGTGCCCAATTCGGCCTAAAATGCCTTCAGGAGCAATCTTATGATGAGAAATGTCGTTTAAAGGCATTTCCAGCTCAGAAAAGCATGTTTCAAACAGATTTCAACACTTCAGGTTGGATTGTGACTTTTCATGCAAAAGTGCCCAGTTCGGCCTAAAATGCCTTCAGGAGCATTCTTATGATGAGAAATGTCGTTTAAAGGCATTTCCAGCTCAGAAAAGCATTTTTCAAACAGATTTCAACATTTCAGGTTGGATTGTGACTTTTCATGCAAAAGTGCCCAATTCGGCCTAAAATGCCTTAAGGAGCATTCTTATGATGAGAAATGTCGTTTAAAGGCATTTCCAGCTCAGAAAACCATTTTTCAAACAGATTTAAACATTTCAGGTTGGATTGTGACTTTTCATGCAAAAGTGCCCAATTCGGCCTAAAATGCCTTCAGGAGCATTCTTATGATGAGAAATGTCGTTTAAAGGCATTTCCAGCTCAGAAAAGCATTTTTTAAACAGATTTCAACATTTCAGGTTGGATTTTGACTTTTCATGCAAAAGTGCCCAATTCGGCCTTAAATGCCTTCAGGAGCATTCTTATGATGAGAAATGTCGTTTAAAGGCATTTCCAGCTCAGAAAAGCATTTTTCAAACAGATTTCAACATTTCAGGTTGGATTGTGACTTTTCATGCAAAAGTGCCCAATTCGGCCTAAAATGCCTTCAGGAGCATTCTTATGATGAGAAATGTCGTTTAAAGGCATTTCCAGCTCAGAAAAGCATTTTTCAAACAGATTTCAACATTTCAGGTTGGATTGTGACTTTTCATGCAAAAGTGCCCAATTCGGCCTAAAATGCCTTCTGGAGCATTCTTATGATGAGAAATGTCGTTTAAAAGGCATTTCCAGCTCAGAAAAGCGTTTTTCAAAGCGATTTCAACATTTCAGGTTGGATATTGACTTTTCATGCAAAAGTGCCAAATTCGGCCTTAAATGCCTTCAGGAGCATTCTTATGATGAGAAATGTCGTTTAAAGGCATTTCCAGCTCAGAAAAGCATTTTTCAAACAGATTTCAACATTTCAGGTTGGATTTTGACTTTTCATGCAAAAGTGCCCAATTCGGCCTATAATGCCTTCAGGAGCATTCTTATGATGAGAAATGTCGTTTAAAGGCATTTCCAGCTCAGAAAAGCATTTTTCAAACAGATTTCAACATTTCAGGTTGGATTGTGACTTTTCATGCAAAAGTGCCCAATTCGGCCTAAAATGCCTTCAAGGAGCATTCTTATGATGAGAAATGTCGTTTAAAGGCATTTCCAGCTCAGAAAAGCATTTTTCAAAGCGATTTCAACATTTTAGGTTGGATTGTGACTTTTCATGCAAAAGTGCCCAATTCGGCCTAAAATGCCTTCTGGAGCATTCTTATGATGACAAATGTCGTTTTAAAGGCATTTCCAGCTCAGAAAAGCATTTTTCAAACAGATGTCAACATTTCAGGTTGGATTGTGACTTTTCATGCAAAAGTGCCCAATTCGGCCTAAAATGCCTTCAGGAGCAATCTTATGATGAGAAATGTCGTTTAAAGACATTTCCAGCTCAGAAAAGCATGTTTCAAACAGATTTCAACACTTCAGGTTGGATTGTGACTTTTCATGCAAAAGTGCCCAGTTCGGCCTAAAATGCCTTCAGGAGCATTCTTATGATGAGAAATGTCGTTTAAAGGCATTTCCAGCTCAGAAAAGCATTTTTCAAACAGATTTCAACATTTCAGGTTGGATTGTGACTTTTCATGCAAAAGTGCCCAATTCGGCCTAAAATGCCTTAAGGAGCATTCTTATGATGAGAAATGTCGTTTAAAGGCATTTCCCGGCTCAGAAAAGCATTTTTCGAACAGATTTCAACATTTCAGGTTGGATTGTGACTTTTCATGCAAAAGTGCCCAATTCGGCCTAAAATGCCTTCAGGAGCATTCTTATGATGAGAAATGTTGTTTAAAGGCATTTCCAGCTCAGAAAACCATTTTTCAAACAGATTTAAACATTTCAGGTTGGATTGTGACTTTTCATGCAAAAGTGCCCAATTCGGCCTAAAATGCCTTCAGGAGCATTCTTATGATGAGAAATGTCGTTTAAAGGCATTTCCAGCTCAGAAAAGCATTTTTTAAACAGATTTCAACATTTCAGGTTGGATTTTGACTTTTCATGCAAAAGTGCCCAATTCGGCCTTAAATGCCTTCAGGAGCATTCTTATGATGAGAAATGTCGTTTAAAGGCATTTCCAGCTCAGAAAAGCATTTTTCAAACAGATTTCAACATTTCAGGTTGGATTGTGACTTTTCATGCAAAAGTGCCCAATTCGGCCTAAAATGCCTTCAGGAGCATTCTTATGATGAGAAATGTCGTTTAAAGGCATTTCCAGCTCAGAAAAGCATTTTTCAAACAGATTTCAACATTTCAGGTTGGATTGTGACTTTTCATGCAAAAGTGCCCAATTCGGCCCTAAAATGCCTTCTGGAGCATTCTTATGATGAGAAATGTCGTTTAAAGGCATTTCCAGCTCAGAAAAGCATTTTTCAAAGCGATTTCAACATTTCAGGTTGGATTTTGACTTTTCATGCAAAAGTGCCCAATTCGGCCTATAATGCCTTCAGGAGCATTCTTATGATGAGAAATGTCGTTTAAAGGCATTTCCAGCTCAGGTTGGATTGTGACTTTTCATGCAAAAGTGCCCAATTCGGCCTAAAATGCCTTCAGGAGCAATCTTATGATGAGAAATGTCGTTTAAAGGCATTTCCAGCTCAGAAAAGCATGTTTCAAACAGATTTCAACACTTCAGGTTGGATTGTGACTTTTCATGCAAAAGTGCCCAGTTCGGCCTAAAATGCCTTCAGGAGCATTCTTATGATGAGAAATGTCGTTTAAAAGGCATTTCCAGCTCAGAAAAGCATTTTTCAAACAGATTTCAACATTTCAGGTTGGATTGTGACTTTTCATGCAAAAGTGCCCAATTCGGCCTAAAATGCCTTAAGGAGCATTCTTATGATGAGAAATGTCGTTTAAAGGCATTTCCAGCTCAGAAAACCATTTTTCAAACAGATTTAAACATTTCAGGTTGGATTGTGACTTTTCATGCAAAAGTGCCCAATTCGGCCTAAAATGCCTTCAGGAGCATTCTTATGATGAGAAATGTCGTTTAAAGGCATTTCCAGCTCAGAAAAGCATTTTTTAAACAGATTTCAACATTTCAGGTTGGATTTTGACTTTTCATGCAAAAGTGCCCAATTCGGCCTTAAATGCCTTCAGGAGCATTCTTATGATGAGAAATGTCGTTTAAAGGCATTTCCAGCTCAGAAAAGCATTTTTCAAAACAGATTTCAACATTTCAGGTTGGATTGTGACTTTTCATGCAAAAGTGCCCAATTCGGCCTAAAATGCCTTCAGGAGCATTCTTATGATGAGAAATGTCGTTTAAAAGGCATTTCCAGCTCAGAAAAGCATTTTTCAAACAGATTTCAACATTTCAGGTTGGATTGTGACTTTTCATGCAAAAGTGCCCAATTCGGCCTAAAATGCCTTCTGGAGCATTCTTATGATGAGAAATGTCGTTTAAAGGCATTTCCAGCTCAGAAAAGCGTTTTTCAAAGCGATTTCAACATTTCAGGTTGGATATTGACTTTTCATGCAAAAGTGCCAAATTCGGCCTTAAATGCCTTCAGGAGCATTCTTATGATGAGAAATGTCGTTTAAAGGCATTTCCAGCTCAGAAAAGCAGTTTTCAAACAGATTTCAACATTTCAGGTTGGATTTTGACTTTTCATGCAAAAGTGCCCAATTCGGCCTATAATGCCTTCAGGAGCATTCTTATGATGAGAAATGTCGTTTAAAGGCATTTCCAGCTCAGGTTGGATTGTGACTTTTCATGCAAAAGTGCCCAATTCGGCCTAAAATGCCTTCAGGAGCATTCTTATGATGAGAAATGTCGTTTAAAGGCATTTCCAGCTCAGAAAAGCAGTTTTCAAACAGATTTCAACATTTCAGGTTGGATTTTGACTTTTCATGCAAAAGTGCCCAATTCGGCCTATAATGCCTTCAGGAGCATTCTTATGATGAGAAATGTCGTTTAAAGGCATTTCCAGCTCAGGTTGGATTGTGACTTTTCATGCAAAAGTGCCCAATTCGGCCTAAAATGCCTTCAGGAGCATTCTTATGATGAGAAATGTCGTTTAAAGGCATTTCCAGCTCAGGTTGGATTGTGACTTTTCATGCAAAAGTGCCCAATTCGGCCTATAATGGCTTCAGGAGCATTCTTATGATGAGAAATGTCGTTTAAAGGCATTTCCAGCTCAGGTTGGATTGTGACTTTTCATGCAAAAGTGCCCAATTCGGCCTATAATGCCTTCAGGAGCATTCTTATGATGAGAAATGTCGTTTAAAGGCATTTCCAGCTCAGGTTGGATTTTGACTTTTCATGCAAAAGTGCCCAATTCGGCCTATAATGCCTTCAGGAGCATTCTTATGATGAGAAATGTCGTTTAAAGGCATTTCCAGCTCAGGTTGGATTGTGACTTTTCATGCAAAAGTGCCCAATTCGGCCTAAAATGCCTTCTGGAGCATTCTTATGATGACAAATGTCGTTTAAAGGCATTTCCAGCTCAGAAAAGCATTTTTCAAACAGATGTCAACATTTCAGGTTGGATTGTGACTTTTCATGCAAAAGTGCCCAATTCGGCCTAAAATGCCTTCAGGAGCATTCTTATGATGAGAAATGTCGTTTAAAGGCATTTCCGGCTCAGAAAAGCATTTTTCGAACAGATTTCAACATTTCAGGTTGGATTGTGACTTTTCATGCAAAAGTGCCCAATTCGGCCTAAAATGCCTTCAGGAGCATTCTTATGATGAGAAATGTTGTTTAAAAGGCATTTCCAGCTCAGAAAACCATTTTTCAAACAGATTTAAACATTTCAGGTTGGATTGTGACTTTTCATGCAAAAGTGCCCAATTCGGCCTAAAATGCCTTCAGGAGCATTCTTATGATGAGAAATGTCGTTTAAAGGCATTTCCAGCTCAGAAAAGCATTTTTTAAACAGATTTCAACATTTCAGGTTGGATTTTGACTTTTCATGCAAAAGTGCCCAATTCGGCCTTAAATGCCTTCAGGAGCATTCTTATGATGAGAAATGTCGTTTAAAGGCATTTCCAGCTCAGAAAAGCATTTTTCAAACAGATTTCAACATTTCAGGTTGGATTGTGACTTTTCATGCAAAAGTGCCCAATTCGGCCTAAAATGCCTTCAGGAGCATTCTTATGATGAGAAATGTCGTTTAAAGGCATTTCCAGCTCAGAAAAGCATTTTTCAAACAGATTTCAACATTTCAGGTTGGATTGTGACTTTTCATGCAAAAGTGCCCAATTCGGCCTAAAATGCCTTCTGGAGCATTCTTATGATGAGAAATGTCGTTTAAAAGGCATTTCCAGCTCAGAAAAGCATTTTTCAAAGCGATTTCAACATTTCAGGTTGGATTTTGACTTTTCATGCAAAAGTGCCCAATTCGGCCTATAATGCCTTCAGGAGCATTCTTATGATGAGAAATGTCGTTTAAAGGCATTTCCAGCTCAGGTTGGATTGTGACTTTTCATGCAAAAGTGCCCAATTCGGCCTAAAATGCCTTCAGGAGCAATCTTATGATGAGAAATGTCGTTTAAAGGCATTTCCAGCTCAGAAAAGCATGTTTCAAACAGATTTCAACACTTCAGGTTGGATTGTGACTTTTCATGCAAAAGTGCCCAGTTCGGCCTAAAATGCCTTCAGGAGCATTCTTATGATGAGAAATGTCGTTTAAAGGCATTTCCAGCTCAGAAAAGCATTTTTCAAACAGATTTCAACATTTCAGGTTGGATTGTGACTTTTCATGCAAAAGTGCCCAATTCGGCCTAAAATGCCTTAAGGAGCATTCTTATGATGAGAAATGTCGTTTAAAGGCATTTCCAGCTCAGAAAACCATTTTTCAAACAGATTTAAACATTTCAGGTTGGATTGTGACTTTTCATGCAAAAGTGCCCAATTCGGCCTAAAATGCCTTCAGGAGCATTCTTATGATGAGAAATGTCGTTTAAAGGCATTTCCAGCTCAGAAAAGCATTTTTTAAACAGATTTCAACATTTCAGGTTGGATTTTGACTTTTCATGCAAAAGTGCCCAATTCGGCCTTAAATGCCTTCAGGAGCATTCTTATGATGAGAAATGTCGTTTAAAGGCATTTCCAGCTCAGAAAAGCATTTTTCAAACAGATTTCAACATTTCAGGTTGGATTGTGACTTTTCATGCAAAAGTGCCCAATTCGGCCTAAAATGCCTTCAGGAGCATT